>NC_069499.1:1427899323-1428036823 GCF_027579735.1 Bombina bombina | reverse complement strand
TACCTAAATTAAATACAATTACCTAAATGACAAAACAAAAAAACACTAAATTACACAAAATTAAAAAAGAAATTATCTCATATTTAAACTAATTACACCTAATCTAATAGCCCTATCAAAATAAAAAAGCCCCCCCAAAATAGAAAAAAACCCTAGCCTAAACTAAACTACCAATAGCCCTTAAAAGGGCCTTTTGCGGGGCATTGCCCCAAAGAAATCAGCTCTTTTACCTTAAAAAAAAAATACAAACAACCCCCCAACAGTAAAACCCACCACCCACACAACCAACCCCCCAAATAAAATCCTAACTAAAAAAACCTAAGCTCCCCATTGCCCTGAAAAGGGCATTTGGATGGGCATTTGTCAGGGTTTTTTCCCTGTTTTGTTTGCTATGTGCTGCTGGCAGCCATTTTACTCACCTCTCTTCCTGACTATGGTGCATTGTGGGGGATGCTGCTCATTTCCTGCACTTCCTTTTATGGCCAGACTGGTGTGCATCATCCGTGTGAGACAGGATGCAGTCTCAGAATTGTGATGTCATCACTAATTATTTCAAGGGCCTCTGTTCAGTATGCTTTGCCTTTGCGTTGTCTCAGTCCTGTTTGTGAGAGTTCCTGTGTATTACCTGGCTGCCTGGCGTCCTTCCTGGTTCCTGATCCCTGGCTTGTTCCTGACTCTGCTGTTTTCCTTGTTCCTGATTCTGGCTCGTCTGACTATTTGCTTTGGCTCCTGACTCGGCTCGTCTGACTACCAGCTCTGGTTTTGACTCCTGGCTTGTTATTTGACTTGTGGACTTTTTATTATTTTTTGCTATTAATAAAGGTGTGATTATTTTTGCACTTCTCATCTCAGTCTGATTCCTGGCACCCTGACAGCATTGCCCTTAAAAGGGCATTTAGCTCTTTTTCAAAAGCCCAAAACCTAATCTAAAAATAAAACCCACCCAATAAACCCTTAAACAAACCTAACACTAACCCCTGAAGATCCACTTACAGTTTTGAAGACCGGACATCTATACTCAACAAAGCCGGGAGAAGTCTTCATCCAAGTGGCAAGAAGTCCTCAACGAAGCCGGGAGAAGTCTTCATCCAAGCCGGCAGAAGTGGTCCTCCAGACGGGCAGAAGTCTTCATCCAGACGACATCTTCTATCTTCATCCATCCGGTGCGGAGTGGCTCCATCCTCTTCCATCGATGTCTGATTCTAGAATGAAGGTTCCTTTAAATGACATCATCCAAGATGGCATCCCTTGAATTCCGATTGGCTGATAGAATTCTATCAGCCAATCGGAATTAAAGGTGAAAAAATCCTATTGGCTGATGCAATCAGCAAATAGGATTGAGCTTGCATTCTATTGGCTGTTCCAATCAGCCAATAGAATACAAGCTCAATCCTATTGGCTGATTGCATCAGCCAATAGAATTTTTTCACCTTTAATTCCAATTGGCTGATAGAATTCTATGAGCCAATCGGAATTCAAGGGATGCCATCTTGGATGACATCTTTAAAGGAACCTTCATTCCAGAAGAGCCGTCAGATGAAGAGGATGCTCCGCATCGAAAGTCTTGAAGATGGCCCCGCTCCGCGCTGGATGGATGAAGATAGAAGATGCCGTCTGGATGAAAACTTCTGCCCGTTTGGAGGACCACTTCTGCCGGCTTGGATGAAGACTTCTCCCGGCTTCATTGAGAACTTCTTGCCGCTTGGATGAAGACTTCTCCCGGCTTCGTTAAGGATAGATGTCCGGTCTTCAAAACTGTAAGTGGATCTTCAGGGGTTAGTGTTAGGTTTGTTTAAGGGTTTATTGGGTGGGTTTTATTTTTAGATTAGGTTTTGGGCTTTTGAAAAAGAGCTAAATGCCCTTTTAAGGGCAATGCCCATCCAAATGCCCTTTTCAGGGCAATGGGGAGCTTAGTTTTTTTTAGTTAGGTTTTTATTTAGGGGGTTGGTTGAGTGGGTGGTGGGTTTTACTGTTGGGGGGTTGTTTGTAATTTTTTTACAGGTAAAAGAGTTGATTTCTTTGGGGCAATGCCCTGCAAAAGGCCCTTTTAAGGGTTGTGATGAGAGCAGGATGTGATGTAACTAGTTGGGGGCAGGGCTTAGGTCCGGTAGTCTGTGTCGCAGTTAGTTAGTGAAATCAACCTGACTAGATGTATGTTTCTATGCTCTGTAATAAAATAGAGTTGTACCATCTTTGCTGTGTCCTGCATATGTCCTGCATCTCATGACATGGTGTCAGAAGTTCTGGCCTGCGCTTCTGTTCCTGATCGATTACAATGTCAAAGTTTACCCCACCTGAGCCTTTTGACTTCTCTCAGCCTGCAGCTTAGCCCACATGGCGTCAGCAGTTTCAGCGCTTCAGGATCACTTCTAAACTGAACAAGGAGAGTGGTGAAGTATAAATTAATTCTCTTTTATACTCTATGGGGAAAGATGTGGAGCCAGTGTTCAATGCTTTTACTTTCTAAGAAGGGGAAGAATTTAACTTTGATATAGTTATGGATAAACTCAGTGCCCACTTTGTGCCCAAAAGAAATGTGATTCATGAGAGAGCTTGTTTTCACAAACGTAATCAGCGTGTGGGAGAATCTGTGGAGTCATTTGTGCGCAGCCTGTATGAACTAGCTGAATTCTGGGAGTTTGGTGTTGCTAAAGAAGAGCAAATCAGAGACAGAATAGTTATTGGAATTGCAGATGCTGAAGTCTCACTGAAGCTGCAGTTAGAGCCTGATTTAACATTAGATGGGGCTATTAGGATGGCCCGCCAGAGTGAACTGGTGAAAAAGCAGAGTGCTGATCTGAGGTCTGAGAGTATTGTGGATTAAGTGCAACAGTCCAGGAAAACTGCTAGTGAAAGGCTGTAAGGCAGGACTAGATAGGAAAGGAATTAGTTTCTAGTTCCACTCAGTCTCACAGGTAGCGGGGTTAGAAATAAAATAACCCCTATTCAGTTCATAGACTGAGGGCCCAAAAGGGAATAGCAGGGAAAAATTATGAGTCTCTGCTGGTGTGAGCAGGATAATAACTCAGGTGAACTGTAATATGCAGAAGGGAGAAATATGAGTCTCTGCTAGTGTGAGTTAGAATAATAAATCTCAGGTGAACTGCAGTTTGAAATGGAGTTGGATAATCTTCACAATACAAAAACAGAACAATCACAGCAGAAGATGAAAAGAGTACAGACTTATGAAATACTGAACTCTAGAGGATTATAGTGGTACTTCCGGTATTGTTATGAATAAAACTTGTATAAGCAATATTTGTATAGCATAACATGATCTTCCTTATCACTTTAACAAATGAACTTGAGCTCAACCCCTTTCCACAGTAAAGAATAAAATTGAGGTGATTACCTTTTATCTTCAGGCTGACTCCCGGCTGGCTAGTGCACTCTTGGAGAATGCAGCTCAAGCTGAAAGGAGAGCGTTACTTAATAGGTGCCGGAAGCACAGTGCAGACCGGAGCTCAGAGGTAGTTGTGCTGGGGGTGAGAAAGCAGTCTGACCGTAGGTTGATGCGTCTGCAGACTGTCTGGATAGGAGTAGGTCAGATCGAGTAACCACCGGAAGTGGATGCCGCAGCTGGGGATGGAGGAAGTCGGAACTTGCGGCTTCTGTGGAAAACTGACAGGCTGGTTAAACACAGTGAGAGATAACAAGCTGCAAGCGTAACTGGAAATAAATTACAGCAGGTTAGTAACAATGAAATTCCAATTTAAGTTAGATAGAAAGTCATATCCTTGATACTTTAGAAAAACCAAAAGGCTTAAGCAAGAGTTTGTAGGTGAGATCCAGAGAATCCTATCCCACAACGAATCCTAAGCACTGTGAGGTAGGAGGAGGAGCCTTATATAGGCTGGATGTTAAAGGCACAGGAATAGTCATGACAGGAGCCCCCCCCAAAAGGAGCCACTCCGAGGCTCAAGGCTTAGGGCGATCCGGGTGCCTCCGGTGAAACAAGGACACGAGTCTGGGAGCTGAGAGGTTGGAAGAAGGTTCCCAAGAATCTTCATCATGAGAAAAATCCTTCCAATGGATGAGGTATTGAAGAGTACCACGGAAATACCTTGAATCCAGGATAGAATGAATCTCGTATTCTGGCTCGATAGAGGGTGTAGGAGATGGAAGTTGACATCTAACAGAACTAAGTTCAGAGAGACAAGGTTTTAACAAGGAGACATGGAAAGTCGGATGTATTGGAAGTTCCTCGGGTAGGTCCAAAGTGACTGCATTGAGATTGACAATTTTTGTAATAGGAAATGGACCGATGTAGAGAGATCCAAGTTTTCTGGTTGGAACCTTAAGATGTAAATTTCTGGTAGAAAGCCACACATAATCGCCAATTTTGTAAGAGGGTGGATTACGGCGTCTTAAATCATAGTATGATTTTTGATGACTTTGTGCATCTTTGAGGTTCTCTTGGATAATAGCAAAATGTTTAGCTAGTTCATTCATCATATCATTCACCAAGGGAGACGGTGTCTCATCTCTGGGGTAGAGATGAAAACGAGGATGGAAACCGTAATTGGCATAAAACGGCGACATTTTTGTTGAAGAATTGACGGAGTTATTGAAGGCAAACTCAGCTGTAGGTAAGAGGGATGTCCAATTATCTTGGAGTTGGGAGCAGTAGCATCTTAAATACTGCTCAAGAGTTTGATTTGTCCTCTCTGTTTGTCCGTTTGTTTGAGGGTGGTATGCCGTACTAAGCCTAGGTTGAATCTTTAAGATGTTACATAAATGAGTCCAAAATTTGGAGGTGAATTGAGAACCTCTATCTGATGTGACAGTGTCAGGGAGGCCATGATACCTAACAACCTGAGAGAGGAAGACTTGTGCAGTTTCTGCTGCAGTCGGTAACGAGTGACAAGGAAGAAAATGGGCCATTTTGGTAAATAGGTCTACTACCACCAAGATACAATTGTTGTTGTTGGAGGCTGGAAGATCTACAATAAAATCCATTGCCACGTCCTTCCATGGCCTGTCCGATATGGGTAGAGACATTAGTAACCCATATGGATGGGATCTGGAATTTTTCGTTGTTGCACAGATAGGACATACCTTAACATACTGTATAACATCTGTGTTCATGTGAGGCCACCAGAAATCTCTTTTTAAGAGATCTATAGTTTTGTGTATCCCCGGATGTCCAGAAATCATAGAATCATGTGTAGAATGGAGCAAGTCCTTTCGCAAACCTGGTGGTACATAAACTTTTCCATAGTGGTAATATAAACCGTCTCTAGCCTTTGTTAATGATTGGTTAGGAATGCTGGGATCTTGTTCTTGTGAAAGTCGTAGTTGAGATGTAGAATCGAAAGATAATCCAATGAACCTATCTTGTGGAATGATAGTAGATACTGGAGAAGATGGGTTAGGTCTAGAATCCTTTCTGGATAAAGAATCTGCCTTACCATTTTTACTACCTGGACGGTATGTGATGATATAATCAAATCTCGAAAAAAACAAACTCCATCTAATCTGACGAGCTGATAGGGTCTTATTTGTTTTCAAGTATTCAAGATTTTTATGATCTGTGTAGATCAATATAGGAAAAGATGTACCCTCCAGAAGATGCCTCCAAAACTCGAAGGAACTTTTAATTGATAAGAGTTCTTTCTCTCCTATGGGATAATTTATTTCTGATGAAGACATGATTCTAGAGTAAAAACCGACAGGGTGGAGAGGAGACTTCGGTGATTTGCGCTGAGAAAGGATGGCGCCCAAAGCGTAATCGGAAGCATCCACCTCCAATACATACTGTAAAGTTGGGTCTGGGAATCTGAGTATAGGAGCAGAGGTAAAGGCCTTCTTTAATTCCTTAAAGGCTGAGTCAGCATGATTATTCCAAACAAAAGGAGTCTGTTTGCCTGTCAAAGAGGTTAATGGTTTAGCCAAAGTGGAGAAATTTTTTATGAATTTTCTATAGAAGTTGGAAAATCCAATAAAACATTGAACATCCTTAATGCTTTGAGGTGTAGGCCATGATGTTATAGCCTCTATCTTTTTGTTTTCCATCTGTATACCATCAGGGGAAATAATATAACCTAAGAAGGATATGGTGTCAGTGTTGAAAATACATTTCTCAGGTTTAGCAAAAAGAGAATTATCTCTTAACCTTTGAAGAACTATCTTAACATGTTCTATGTGTTGTTCTGTAGTTTTTGAATATATCAGTATATCATCTAAGTATACTATTAAACAGATGTCCAGAATGTCACGGAAAAGGTCGTTAATAAAACACTGGAATGTCGCTGGGGCGTTGCATAACCCGAACGGCATAACCGTATACTCATATAACCCGTATCTTGTACGGAAAGCGGTCAGCCATTCGTGCCCAGACTTTATTCTTATTAAATTATATGCGCCTCTAAGGTCAAGTTTGGTAAATATAGTGGCCCCCTGGAGACGTTCTATTATCTCAGGTATAAGGGGTAACGGGTACCTGTTTTTCTTTGTACGTCGGTTCAATTCCCTATAGTCAATTATAGGTCTCAATGTACTGTCTTTGTTACGGACAAAGAACATACCTGCTCCAGCAGGAGAGGTTGAGGGTCTGATAAACCCTTTCCGTAAGTTGTCATCCAGGTATTGTTTTAAATGTACCAGCTCTGGTTCAGACAGGGGATAGATATGCCCATAAGGAATATCAACCCCGGGTAGTAGTTCTATCGGGCAGTCATATGATCTGTGAGGAGGTAGTTTCTCGGCCTCAACTTTGTTAAATACGTCTGAAAAGTCGTTATAACAGTCAGGAACTGGGTGTTGTAAGACAGTGGTATGAAGAATCTGTGTGGAAGGATTACAAGATTTAAGACAATGGTCAGAATTAAAATGTATTTGTGAGGTTTTCCAATTTATATGGGGTTCATGTGTTTGTAACCAATTTAGACCAAGCACTAACGGAAACAATGGAGAGGCTATAACATCAAAAGTCACGTATTCTTTGTGACCGGAACTAGTGGTCATTAGTAGGGGTATAGTGCGATGGGTGATGGGGCCAGAAGAAATAAAAGAACCATCAATAACTCTGATAGCTAGTGAATCACATCTTTTTATTAAAGGTATATGGAACAAATCAGTGAATGCTTTATCAATTAAATTGCCGAAAGTTCCTGAATCAATAATGGCTTGTGTCGGGACTTTTCGGGAATGCCACTGCAAGGAAACAGAAATGTTGACATGAGAATTAGTGGATGAGTGATGAATACAAGTGATACACCTAGTATCTGGCTTACCCTTCTGTTTAGACAAACTGGGGCATTCCTTGACGGAATGACTCTTTGCGGCACAATACAGACAGAGGTTGTTACTTCTTCTTCTATTCTTTTCCTCAGTGGAGAGGGGTCCTTTGGTGAAAGCAACCTCCATTGGCTCATCTGTGCTGCGTTGGGTAGGAGATGAATAAGATGGTGTGGGAGGCTTCCTCCAGGTATTTTCTGAGAATCCTCTTTCGTGTCTTCGTTCACGTAAACGTCTGTCTATAGTGACAATTTGCGTCATAAGTTCTTCTAGAGTGCTTGGTAGGTTACCCCTAGCGAGCTCGTCTTTTATAGGGTCAGAAAGTCCCTGGCGGAACTGAAAGAACAATGCTGCTTCGTTCCAAAGCGTGTCTGGTGCCCATCTTTTAAAATCTGAGACGTAGTCTTCAGCGGGGCGTTTATTTTGCTTGAGTGCCCTAAGAGCTGTCTCAGCAGTACTCTGTTTGTTTTTATCTTCATACAGGAATGACATCTTGTCAAAGAACAACTGGAGAGAATCCAATACAGGATCATTAGTCTCAAAGAAATTAGTAGCCCAGATCTTGGGTTCTCCTTTAAGGTAAGATATTACAGTGAGAACTTTGATGCGTTCGGTGGGATACGTCTTAGGTTTCAGGGAGAAATAAAGTAGGCAGGAATTTTTGAACTCCCTAAACTGACTTCTTTCCCCTGAAAATCTTTCTGGGGGACAAACCTGAGGTTCAGGTTGCGTGTCTGTTGTGGCAGGTCTTTTATCCACATGATCCCTAATTACAGTTCTTAAATATTGATTTTCAGATTGAATTTCTTTGAATCCTTGGATGAGAATGTCCATATTTAGTGTGAGTGTACTCACTTTATTGGTGAGTTCTGCTAATTCCATTATAATTCCTAATTTTAAGGCTTAGGATTATGTAAGGCAGGACTAGATAGGAAAGGAATTAGTTTCTAGTTCCACTCAGTCTCACAGGTAGCGGGGTTAGAAATAAAATAACCCCTATTCAGTTCATAGATTGAGGGCCCAAAAGGGAATAGCAGGGAAAAATTATGAGTCTCTGCTGGTGTGAGCAGGATAATAACTCAGGTGAACTGTAATATGCAGAAGGGAGAAATATGAGTCTCTGCTAGTGTGAGTTAGAATAATAAATCTCAGGTGAACTGCAGTTTGAAATGGAGTTGGATAATCTTCACAATACAAAAACAGAACAATCACAGCAGAAGATGAAAAGAGTACAGACTTATGAAATACTGAACTCTAGAGGATTATAGTGGTACTTCCGGTATTGTTATGAATAAAACTTGTATAAGCAATATTTGTATAGCATAACATGATCTTCCTTATCACTTTAACAAATGAACTTGAGCTCAACCCCTTTCCACAGTAAAGAATAAAATTGAGGTGATTACCTTTTATCTTCAGGCTGACTCCCGGCTGGCTAGTGCACTCTTGGAGAATGCAGCTCAAGCTGAAAGGAGAGCGTTACTTAATAGGTGCCGGAAGCACAGTGCAGACCGGAGCTCAGAGGTAGTTGTGCTGGGGGTGAGAAAGCAGTCTGACCGTAGGTTGATGCGTCTGCAGACTGTCTGGATAGGAGTAGGTCAGATCGAGTAACCACCGGAAGTGGATGCCGCAGCTGGGGATGGAGGAAGTCGGAACTTGCGGCTTCTGTGGAAAACTGACAGGCTGGTTAAACACAGTGAGAGATAACAAGCTGCAAGCGTAACTGGAAATAAATTACAGCAGGTTAGTAACAATGAAATTCCAATTTAAGTTAGATAGAAAGTCATATCCTTGATACTTTAGAAAAACCAAAAGGCTTAAGCAAGAGTTTGTAGGTGAGATCCAGAGAATCCTATCCCACAACGAATCCTAAGCACTGTGAGGTAGGAGGAGGAGCCTTATATAGGCTGGATGTTAAAGGCACAGGAATAGTCATGACAAAGGCACAGTGTGAGTGGTAGATCTAAAATAATGGAAAGGCCTAGAAGTGGATGGGCGCAGCATGCCCGATGCACACGGTGCTACCGTGCCCATAATCAGAGTGTTATATGCCCGGCCAGAGATAAAAGATGCAGAAAATGTAACAGAATGTGCCATTTTGAAGTGGTGTGTAAAACTGAATACATTAAGGAGATGCAGGTGGACAGTGACCAGGAGGGTCAAGAAGTGTCTTTTGTGGGGTTCGTTGTGGAACGGCCAAGCTCAGAGGAAGATTGGAAAGTTACTTTTACTGTAATGGGAGCCAAAGTTGATTTTAAGCTTGACACAGGAGCAGATATCACTGTAATGTCTTTTGCTGCATTTATGAAACTGCCTCGACAGCCCCAGCTGGCGAAGGTTACTACAAACGTCCATAGTCCTGGTGGCCGCATTGATTGTGTGGGGAAATTTATTGCCAGCTGCGAGTACAAGCAAAGAAAGTTCACTATGTGGGTGCATGTGATTCGAGGTCAGTGTGATAACAATTTATTGAGCAGAAAAGCAGCCTGTGACTTGGGCCTTGTGGCCAGAGTGAATGAGATTTCTGAAGATATGTTTGGCGAGTTGGGCCTACTGAACTGCAAACCAGTCCGTATAGCACTTAAAAGTGACGCAGTCCCATACAGTATTTCTACTCCCCGTAGAATTCCGTTCCCGCTCATGCCTCAAGTGGAGAAGGAGCTTATGCGCATGAAGTCTATGGGGGTTATTGAAGAGGTTGTTGAAGCGACTGATTGGTGTGCCCCCATTGTTCCAGTTGCAAAGAAAAATGGAAAGGTGCGCATCTGTGTGGACCTGAAAAGGTTGAATGAGGCAGTGAAGAGAGAGAGATTTGTGCTGCCGACATTAGAAGATATAGCTCCAAAGTTGGCTGAGGCGAAGTTCTTTTCCACATTAGACGCTTCTAGCGGCTTTTGACAGATCCCCCTGGATCCAAAGTGCCACAAACTGACTACCTTTATCACACCGGTAGGTCGGTTCTGCTTCTGCAGACTCCCCTTTGGGATATCTTCTGCTCCTGAACTTTCAAAGGGAAATGAGTTCTCTCCTGAGTGACCACGTGGGCACAGCGTTCGTCATGGATGACATTCTAGTGTATGGGTCTACAGTGGAGGAGCATGAACAGCGTTTAAGTTGTGTGCTACAGGCTATCAAAGAGTCAAGGCTGAAGCTGAATAAAGAAAAATGTCATTTTAGGAAAACTGAATTATGTTACTTTGGGCATATTATCAACGGGGATGGCATCAAGCCAGACCCCGAGAAAATGTGTGCTATTGAACAGATGAAAAGTCCTTCTGATGTACATGAGCTGAGACAGATATTGGGCCTTGTAAATTACGTGGGCAAGTTTCTTCCAGATTTATCAACAGTTTTACACCCTATCACAGAGTTGCTTAAGAAAGACGTTGCCTGGTATGACCTAGATCCGGGGGGAGGAGACTGGTGCAGGACATGCTGTGTGCACGCTCTCTCTAAACTCCTGTACTAGCCACTGGCGGCTAATTTCGCGCCAACCTTTTTGTCTTGGGCGGCTAAAACAATCCAAGGGTAACCGGACCCCGGCTCCATAACGGTGCAATTACAACTCACCGTGTTCTAGCTTGGTCACCACAGACTTAATTCCCTGCATCTGAATACACGGAACAGAAGCACAGGCAGACTCCCTCCACCCCTCCCACCGGTGCTGCGTGAGGAGGTGGAAGGGAAATCCGCTGAGGCTGATGTCTATTCCAAGGATACCTAGACCTGGCTAAAGACCAAAGATCAGGCACCTCTTTTTCAGACCCTCGGTCTAGCCCCGGCATAAGGAACCATTCTGCTTCGCCCCAAACCACCTCTAACCTTACCTGCCTCCCTTCCGGCATAGAAGACACAGAGCCAATTTGCTGTTCCCCAGCTCCACAGAGGAAGCGCGATACAGGGAACAACGGGACGCCGATTGGTGACGTCGGTTGACTGGCGCCGGATCATCCACCGACATAGCACGGGAGTGACTGCCGAGTCGCATACTCCACACACCGCTGCTGCTTGTGGAATCTCGGCAGCCCCTGCTTGGTGAATATCGCCTAATTAATGCGGGAGGGAGGTGTAGCCTGTACTCTCAACTGACTTGAGGGGAACAAACACCCAAAATATCACCAAAACTACAGGTTCTGTTTTCTGTCATTTCACTGAGCTGTATGGCATAAGGTACTCTTTTTTTGTTTGGGGTGTAAGTTACCGGGCCACTTGGAAATTACAGAGACTTAACACAAGCATCTGAAAAACTGCATCTAACTTAAATTGGATAAACCTTCTTTTAGACCTAAAAGTAAAGACAGCTTTAAAGAGGCCTGCAAAGTATATCTCCCAGCTTGGGGGTCTGTGCCTCTTTCTATCTATTTCATTCACAAGGAAGTCAGATGGATAAAGGGAGAACTGTATAAACTTTACTACCTGCATGAGCTACTAACCTCCTTATCTGCTTCTTTTTGCCTGGCTTATTCTTTTTTTGTTTTGTCCGTGTTACAGGACTTTAAAAGGAAAGGAAAAAAGAAAAAAAGGGGGCCTGAGATATAAGAGAAATCTATTCTATATACCCCTGCATACTAATATCATGTTGCTTGCTTTGTTTGTCTGTATTATAGGCATATCATAAACTCCCTGGCTTAAAGGGAAACAATAATTGTAGATTAGTTTTCTCCCTAAATCTGATGAAGTTGGGAACTGAAAAACCAACACATGCATTTTGTTATAAGATATTAAGTTCCTGTCTCAACTTGTTAATTTAACATCTTATTTTCCAGGAAATATTAACAAGTTTGATTTATACTAGAAATAACAGGGGTATTGGTAAATAGAAATATACTGTGCTAATGAATATCTCTTTGTAAGGTTTGGATAAGCATATATTTGTAATTACAACTGCCCATTTGTTCCCAGAATACCAGCAAAGGTTTAATTTGAGGGACTACTTGTTTCAATAAGATAAAGCTCCTAGCTGAATTTAATGTTAAATATGCAGCTTCCCTTGAACACCTCCCTACTTTTATAATTGTTCAAGGAAAAACAATATTCTCCTACACTATTTTTTTTTTTTTTTTGCTGCATATAATAACCCTAGTCATAGCTGGTTATAGACATGAGAAGTCTATTATACTGAGCATGTACGTCCCTACTCCTGAAGGAGATAGGAAATGGAGAACTAACACATGCTAACTAACGGAGGCTAGGTGTAAACGTGGAGATCTAAAAACAGTTCAAATTTAATAACATAAAAACAGATAGTAAAATATTGACAAAGGTAATAATAAAACAATGTTGACAACGATATTATTAAAAAAATGGATCAAGCAATATGCACAATTCCTGGTTCATGGCTCCATGAAGGTACAAAACTAAAACTTGTTACAGTAATAGTAGACAAGGTACAAGAAATGTGATTTAATAAATCACTATCTAAAGCTACAGGAGCTGCTAATGTGGATTAAGTGGTAAATTGATGTGCAAAAAAAATGTCCAAAATGAGTGACGTAGTATCCAAAGCAAATCAAATTGATATCTAAAAACAAATAAGTTCAATCAAATCAATCCAAATATGGTGAATGTGGTAAAAAAGTAGGTGAAAATGTGTAAAATGTTATATATATATATAGGGGGTCACAGTCCTCAAAGTGTTCAAAAGTGCTAGTGAACAAAAATAGTCCAAATGATATGATGTGTTGGAACCTTTGGTCCTTGTTCTCCTAGTAGAAAGGGGTTGAATCACAGGATAGGGAAAAAAACCATGGTGAAAGAAAAATACAAAAAATGGGTCGAAAAAAATATAATGAAAAAACCTGTGGAAAGAAAAATACAAACAATGTGTAGCAGGTTCACAGATAATAACTCCAAATGGAAATGTGCTTACCAGTCTACGCGTTTCGGCCCCTCTAGGCCTTTATCAAGTCTATTATTATTCTTAGAACACTAGCAAAGGTTTAATCTGAGGGATTTTTATTGCTTCAATAGGATAAACCTTTCAGCTGAATCTAAAGTTGAAAATACAGTTCTCCCTGAACACATCTCTACTTTTATAGTTGTTCAAGGAAAAAGGACACTCCCTCACGTTAGCTTGGTGTTTCATGTAATATTTTTAGTCATTTCTAAGGCATAGAAATGAGACCTCTACTATATTGAGCATTCTAATAAATAGCATGTACACCATATAAACACACATACAATTGGCTGCTCTTATTTGTAAGAAGGCAAGAAAGGGAAGATTAACCTAAGATTTAGGGAATCTGTAATTCGGCAGTTTAAACAATAATTCCCACACGTTGTTACATAACCTTTATGCCTTGTCAAGTAATCTTTCACATGTAAATCTGTGATATGAATCTTGGCAATTAAAATATCCTGCTTTCTCTTGTATATAAAATTCTCCTCTAGGGTATCAAAAAAGCTATGCTACAAAACCTGCCCTACAAACCCATAAACTTAAATTAAGAATATCCTTGTTTTGTCTGGAATTGGCAAGTAAAAACTGTTAAGAGATCGCTTTGATCTAATCCTGCCATCGGTTGGTTGAATAGTTCGTAATAAATCACTCAAACACCTCACGTCCCTTGTGGATCACTGTTTTAGTCCTTGATTTTCTTTTTTGCATGTACACAGTCACTGTTGGCAATTACACAATACGCCTATATTGTACCCTGTTTTACAGGTCAACAATATAGAGTTCATTCCTTCTTAACCTCACCCCTCCCCCTCTTTTTTTTTTCCCTTCACTATAACACTTCACAATAACCCACTCCCCACAACATCACACTACATCTTTTCACATTAATACAATCACGCCCATATTTAGACCCTTCGGTCCATAACTCACAATCTGCCACTTACCCAGTCACACATTCCCCTTACACAGCTCCCACCTGTCCTAGGGAAAGATTTTTAAACACCTCTCCCAGAATTACCTCTCCAAGCATGGCAGGCAGGCATAAAGACAAGAAAACAAAAGGAGTCTCAGAAAATGTTACAGATATCACCACTACATCTATTACTAACCCTGCTATAGAGACCTTAAATATTCAAAGCCTGGTCTCTAATATATCAGACGCATTAACACCCAAATTTGAAACTCTGAGATCTGAAATAAAACAGGATATAGCACAACTTTCTCAGGAAATTAGGCAATTTTCAAACAGACTACAGGAGGCAGAGCAGAGGGTCTCAGACCTAGAGGATCTTACCATCTCGCATAGCTCTAGTCTAGAGGAAACTAACTACAAAATTCAAAAACTAATGTTAAAAGTCGAAGACCTTGAAAACAGATCTCGTAGGAACAATAAAAGGATTATAGGAATACCTGAGGACAAAAAATATGAAGATCTTTCCTTGTTTGTTTCGCAGACTCTAGTACAACTCTTAGAAATGCCTACTTCTCACATAATAATAGAAAGGGCTCATAGAATAGGCCCATCTCCGACTGACAACAAAACAAATAACAGGCCCAGACCAGTAATTGTGCGTTTTTTAAATTACCTTGATAAAACTAACATACTCCAACAATTTAAAAAGAAACAACCAATCAGCTTAGACGGTGCCAAAATTCTCTTGTTCCAGGACTTCTCAGCTGAGACAGCTTCTGGAAGAAGAGAATTGGCACCAATATGCACAAAAATGATACAAAAAGGATATAAAGCGACACTATTATACCCACACAAACTTAGAATAACTGTCAGGGACAAGGTACATTTCTTCGAAAATGCTCATGAAGCTGAAAATGTTTTCCTTGAAATAGAATCCACAACACAAACAATGTGTAGATAGACAGCTACAAATAGATAACAACTAGGCTAAAAGACCTTCAATAAAATAGGCATGGGTTTTTTCAAAACAAAGCAGACCTCAGAAGAGGACCACTATCGGACCAAGAACTCAGCAGGGGAGATTTCCCTGCTGAGTACTGAATTGAGATATTGTGAGGTTCTAAATAAATATTTAGAACATTTTTTCTTCTCCCTCCCCCCCTTTTTTTGTTTTTTTTGTTTTTGTTTTGTGTGTCGGGTTGTTCTCCCCCCTTCGCCCGCCCCCATCCTCGCCTCCTGCTACAACTGCCCTGTCATATTAACAGATGATTAAAAAGTTAGATAAAGTTAAACTAATATCATGGAACATAGGCGGTATTTCGACCCCCATCAAAAGGAAAGCAATTGTTTCCCACTTGAGGAAAATGCAGGCAGACCTCGCATTTCTGCAAGAAACTCACCTAAACATAGACGAAATTAAAAAAAAGAAAGGCTCCTGGGTAAAAGAGGTTGTTGCCTCTCCCAGTCTTGGGAGAAGGAGAGGGGTAGCCATACTGATTGGAAAAAGACTAAAATATGAACTAATTCACTCAGAAAGGGACCCTGGGGGGAGATTTGTGATGGTGAAAATTAAAATTCAAGATCAACTGTTCACTCTTTGTAACATATATGCACCTAACACACTAGATTATGAGTTTTGGGATACGCTGCAATCTAAAATATTAACCTACTCAGAAGGTTATGTAGTAATAGGAGGCGACTTCAATATGGCGCCACAATCTCCTTTAGATAGGCTTCGGCAGACTAATAAACAAGCAAAACAAAAAAGAGACAACCTTGAAACAAAAATATTTAAAACTTTAACTCAGAATCTAGCTGTTAAAGACATCTGGAGGATTCAAAACCCTGATGTCCGAGAATATACTTGCCTATCCAGGGCCCATAAAACTCTATCCAGAATAGATCTCTTTCTAATTGATGATAGATTATGCACAATGAAAACCACTGCAGGAATAACTCCTATAACTTTATCGGATCACTCCCCTACTTTTTTAGAACTACAGCTTAATCGGTTCATGAATTCTTTTACAAGATTCAGATTCCCATATTACTTGGTTAATGATTCTAAATTTAAGAAACATTTGATCAACAAATTCAAGGAATATCTTCATTTTAATTCCGAATTTGCTGACCGTCCAGAAATATTCTGGGGAGCGGCTAAAGCAGTCCTCAGAGGGGAAATAACAGCTTATGCCGCTATGATATCAAAAAAATTGAAAAAGAGAGAGAAAGAGGTCACAAATTCTGTGACTAATGCATATAACCGCTATCTGCTGCAGAACACTTCTTTCCATTGGGCTAAATACATAAAAGCAAAGAGTGAAAGAGATGCCATGGCATTACTATTGGAAACACAGAGAGAACTGAGGTTTCAGGCCAAGCTTTACCGGTTCGGCAATAAATCTGGCAAATTATTAGCCAAGTTAGCCAAAGGTGATAACAAGCCTCCCATGATTGAAAGAATTCTTCATCAAGGGAAGTCATTGGTGAAAACAGAAGATATTCTCGAGGCCTTTACAGAGTATTATAGCGATTTGTATTCTGCAAAAACTGCAGATAAATCTCAGTCGGAACAATTTTGGGGCCAGGTAAACTGTCCTTCAATCACAGCAGAAATGAACTCTATCTTGAATAGCCCGATTTCTAATGAGGAAGTGAGTAAAACGATATTTGAGTCAGCAATGAATAAAGCAGCAGGCCCAGACGGTCTTCCCAATGAGGTATACAAGATTTTAACCTTGGAGATAGTCCCGTATTTATGCAAAACATATAACGAATTCTTTATTGACGGTAATACCTTACCAGCTGGCTTTTCAGCCTCTTTCACAACCTTGCTCTTGAAGGGAGGCAAGGATCCCAATCATAAGGAATCTTACCGACCGATAGCCCTCTTGAATTCGGATTATAAGATCCTCGCCTCAATTTTGGCACGTAGGCTTCAAGGCGGCCTCCCATATATTATTCACAAGGATCAAGCAGGATTCATCCATGGCCGCAACTCAGCATCTAAAATTAGGGAGGTTCTCTTGATGACTGAATTTTTCCAAACTAGAGAGAGAGGGACAGAGGGCAAAAAGGATCTTGCAATATTCGCCATTGATGCGGCCAAGGCGTTTGACTCAGTTTACTTCAGTCACTTGTTCACCTCTTTAGCTAAATTTGGGTTCAGAGATAATTTTGTTAATTTTATCCACATCCTATACATATGTCCATCCACCAGACTGATAGTCAATAATTCATTATCTTCAGATATCGCAATTGAAAGGGGAACGCGTCAGGGGTGCCCCCTATCCCCTCTTCTCTTCGATATTGCCATAGAGTCTCTGGCAATTAAGATCTGACAGAGCATTGAGGGCATTAATATGGGCGAACATATAATGAAAGCTGTACTCTATGCAGATGACATCCTTCTCTATATCTCAAATACAAAGTCGAATGTACCCAAACTGCTTAGCATTATTCAACAATTTGGTTCTTTCTCCGGGTATATGGTCAATACCTCCAAATCGGAATTATTCTGGTTAAATAAAAACAGTGATTCAATTAAAGATAGTCCGTTTAAAGAGGTCTCTGAATCATTCAAATACCTGGGTATCATCATACCAGTAAGATTCACCGAGCTGTATAAACTTAATATAACAATATAGATTCCAACCTGGTTTGGAAATGGCCATATTTGACAGATGGTCCCATCTAGGACTGGTAAAAGTTAAGCAAATCTTTGAAAACGACTCAAATGTTATAAAAACATTTGAGCAATTGAAAAATGAATTTAACTTATCACATAAAGAATTTTTTGCATATTTGCAACTTAGACACTACGGTTCATAGATTACTAGGAACACAGATTGGTCATGGACCCTAGGAGAATTGGAGAAGTGGCTGAATCTGATAAAAGCTGGACGTATGTCAATTACTCCTTGTTATGCACTCCTTAACGCTAATAAAGGAACTCCTTGACTGGAACACATAGCAACGACATGGTCTAGGTTAATTTCCTCTGAATTAGTAGAGCCAAAGAGTGTACAGAGGTCAATAGAGCGAGTTTCTCACGCCACTCTTTCTGCTACGTGGAGGGAAGCACATCTTAAAATCTTACATAGAACATACTTTACCCCAGCTCTAGGCAATAAAATATATAACTCGGAATTTAGGGCCTGTCCAAAGTGCTCCCTTGTTGCAGCAGATCTGGTCCATATGCTATGGAATTGTCCAAAAATACGCCAATTTTGGCACAGAGTTGAATTTTGGCTTAATGAAAATCTGATGGCTGCCCCTCTGGCACTCACTTTAACACAGATTATTTTTTGTGTTCAATTGGAAGCACGACAACAACCTCAGGAAAAATTAATTATTCTCACAATCTTGGCTGCCAGATACCTGATTCTTAAGCATTGGAAGGGTTCTAAGACTCCCTCAATTCCCGAGTTAAAAAATTGTTTGAAAAAACAATGCATGATTGAGCAAAGAGATACCAATATTGATAACGAGGGAGACATAAAAAAATTATTTCTGAAATGGTCAGCCTTTATCAAAGGCTATCCAATTAATGAAATAGAAATGATAATTTTCCCATTCAGGAACTCAGAACTGGTGTTGCTAAATTTGTGGTAGGCGATGGGAGTGGGGGCGGAAGTCGGGGGGTGGGGTACCGATTAAATATACGATCCAAGTTGCTTTCTCCCCCTCCCCCTTTTTTTTCCTAAGTGGGGGGGTCTCAATTTATTTATTTATTTGTTGTTGTTTTTTTTGTTTTTTGTTTTTTGTTTTTTGTTTTTTTTTGTTGCGAGGATAAGGGGAGAAGAAGGGGAAGATAAATTAAGGAAGGAAGAAAAAGGAGGTTTAAAATCAATTAAATAGGTTACTAAGTGTAATCAATGTAGCATGGCAATACGAGGCATTACTTATTTAATGTGGTATGCTAAGTTATTTTCTTTTTTCTATGATGTAATAGACCAAAGTGATCTGTATCAAGATTGTTATTGCCATGTCTTCGATTCAATGTTTTCATTTTATTCTTTGCCTTGCATTCTGTACCACTTATTGTACCAAACCTCAATAAAAGTGAATTTAAAAAAAAAAAAAAGAAAAGAAAGACGTTGCCTGGGTCTGGGGACCTGCACAAGAAAAAGCTTTTA
Source organism: Bombina bombina (assembly GCF_027579735.1). Taxonomy (NCBI): domain Eukaryota; kingdom Metazoa; phylum Chordata; class Amphibia; order Anura; family Bombinatoridae; genus Bombina; species Bombina bombina. Next base: position 1,428,017,634 of record NC_069499.1, on the reverse strand, counting down.
TGCAGGCCAAGTCCCTGCTGGGGTCTGACCCAGTGCTGGGGTTCTACGACCCTTCAAAAAAGACTGTGGTTAGTGCCGATGCAAGCAGTTATGGGTTGGGGGCTGCTCTCCTGCAGTTAAATTAAAATAAACTACAGCCCATCGCCTACTGTTCCCGCACACTGATGGCCGCGGAGTGAAAATACGCTCAAATTGAGAAAGAGTGCCTGGCTGCAGTTTGGGCCTGTGAGCGCTCTCAGCGTTATCTAGTGGGTTTGGAGAAATTTAGTCTGGAAACTGACCACAAACCGCTAGTCCATCTAATCAACTCTTATGATATCGACAAAACACCCTTAAGATGCCAGAGACTTTTAATGAGACAGCTCAGGTTCAATGTTCAGGCAGTGCATGTGCCGGGGAAACATTTGGTTGTGGCGAATACACTATCCAGGCTCCTGCTGGCTGCTGCTGAAGAATCCTCCACTGAATCTGAGGTGAAGGTGTATGTAGATTCAGTTCTGGCCTCTAAGTCCATTTCTTCAAGGAAACTGGAGGAAATAAAGAAAGAAACATATTTGGACACAGATCTGCAAGAGGTTATAAAGTACATAAAAGAAGGCTGGCCTGAGAGCCGGGCAGCCTGGATGTCTTTAAGTGCTTACCAGCAAGAGAGGTCGCAGCTCACAGAGCTGGAGGGGTTGGTGCTGTTCCAAGACCGCATCGTAATTCCTGTCAGCATGAGGAAGGAGATGTTAAACAGGATTCACGATGGCCACTTAGGCATTACAAAGTGCAGAGAAAGGGCAGCTACAGCTGTGTGGTGGCCTGGGATCAGCTCCGACATTGCAAATCATGTGTCTAAATGTGCCTTTTACCCGGAACGCCGGCCTACTCAGAGAAGGGAGCCCTTGATTTCTACTCCACTGCCTGCGGGGCCGTGGCAGAAAATAGCTGCTGATTTGTGTGAACTGCACGGGAAAAAGTTCCTTGTTGTGATCGACTACTATTCCAGGTATTTGGAAATTGCACCCCTGAATGATATCACAAGTCAAGCAGTTATCATTCGCCTGAAGAGCTTGCTCGCCCGGTGGGGCATTCCAATGGAGCTAGTGAGTGATAAAGGTATGCAGTTCGCTTCTACAGAGTTCAGTACTTTCAGCAGGGAATATGACTTTGTACATTCCACGTCAAGTCCACATTATCCGCAGGCCAACGGAATGGCTGAAAGGGCAGTTCAAACAACAAAATTCATTCTAAAGCAATCTGAGCCGTACCTAGCCCTCTTGTCATACAGGGCGACGCCCATTCAAGCCACCAGGTTTAGCCCGGCACAGCTGATGCTAGGACGCCAGATTCGCACCACTCTACCCTCAGTGGGTGTCTTCAAGCCGCCTGGCCCTGTTCCTCGGGACGAAGTCCTTAGGAGGGATGAAGAGGCCAAAAAGGGTTATCGTTTCTTCTACGACAGGAGACATTATGTCAGGCCCTTACAGGAACTGAATGCGGGGCAAACTGTCAGAATTAAACTGGATGATGAGAAGAAATGGAAGACGCCTGCTACGGTAGTTGGCCGCTCTCCAGAACCAAGGTCTTATACAGTCCTTACTGAGGGAGGGACGGTTACACGCCGTAACCGAAGACATCTTCAGCCTGTACCTGAGAGTTTGGAACTGGATGCCTCAGTACCACCGCCGGTGGGATCCCCTGTTTTAAGAGAGGTGCCTTCCCCTCAGCAAGATCACAGCGGGGATATATCTTTGCCTCCAGCGGAATCTAATTCACCATCTTCGGTATCAGAGGACAGTCATGCAAAGTTACATCAAGCGGAAGAGTGGTGAAACTTCCGGCCCGATATAGGGACTGACTTTAGCTAGAACAGTGACCGGAAGTATGGGCAGAATAATCCCATGGTCACTGTGGACTAGGGTAGTCTACCCCGATGTCCAAGTCAGGATGTAATTTATGTGTTTATATTTTCTGAACCTATTTGTATATATATTGTTTGAAAAAAAATGTTGTTGTATACTCTGTTCGTATACCTTGTTATTTGTTAAATTGAAATGTATGCTTCGCTTTTGAAAAAGGGGAAGATGTGATGAGAGCAGGATGTGAGGTAACTAGTTGGGGGCGGGGCTTAGAGTTGTACCATCTTTGCTGTGTCCTGCATCTCATGACAAGGGCTACTGGCAGTTTAGTTTAGGGTTGTTTTTTTATATTTTGGGGGGGCTTTTTTTCATAGGGCTATTAGATTAGGTGTAATTAGTTTAAATATCTTATAATTTATTTTTTTATTTTGTGTAATTTAGTGGGGGGGGGGTTGTAATTTAGGTAATTGTATTTAATTTATGTAATTTATTTAATTGTAGTGTAAGGTTAGGTGTTAGTGTAAGACAGGTTAGGTTTTATTTTACAGATAAATTTGTATTTATTTTAGCTAGGTAGTTAGTAAATAGTTAATACCTATTTAGTTACTATTCTACCTAGTTAAAATAAATACAAACTTGCCTGTAAAATAAAAATAAACGCTAAGCTAGATACCATGTAACTATTAGTCATATTGTAGCTAGCTTAGGGTTTATTTTACAGCTAAGTATTTAGTTTTAAATAGGAATTATTTAGTTAATGATAGTAATTTTTATTTAGATTTATTTTTATTATATTTAAGTTTGGGGGTGTTAGGGTTAGACTTAGGTTTAGGGGTTAATAAATTTAGTATAGTGGCGGCGACGTTGGGGGCGTAATATTAGGGGTTAATAAATGGAGGTAGGTTGCGGCGATGTAAGGGGCGGCAGATTAGGGGTTAATAATATTTAACTAGTGTTTGCGATGCGGGAGTACGGTGGATTAGAGGTTAATAGGTGTATTATAGTGGCGGCGACGTTAGGGGCAGCAGATTAGGGGTTAATAAGTGTAGGTAGGTTGCGGCTACATTGGGGGCGGGAGATTAGGGGTTAATAACATTATGTAGGTGTCGGCGATGTCGGGGGCAGCATATTGGTTTAATAAGTGTAAGATTAGAGGTGTTTAGATTTGGAGTTCATGTTAGGATGTAAACATAAATTTTGTTTCCCCATAGGAATCAATAGGGCTGTGTTACGGATCTTTACGCTGCTTTATTGCAGGTGTTAGGCTTTTTTTCAGCCGGCTCTCCCCATTGATGTCTATGGGGAAATCATGCACAAGCACGTAAAACCAGCTCACCGCGGCTTTCAGCAGCGCTGGTATTGGAGTGCGGTTTAGAGCACAATTTTGCTCTACGCTCACTTATTGCCTGATAACGCCGGGTTTATGAAAACCTGTAATACCAGCGCTGTAGGGAAGTGAGCGGTGACAATAATGTGCAAGTTAACACCGCACCCCTCTTACCGCAAAACTCGTAATCTAGCCGATAGTCATTTGTAAGTAATACTGGAATAATAAAATACTCTGTTAAACTTCATTATTTTCTTATCGCACTTTTATGTACCTTTAATTCATTTTTTTGTATTGCTTTCACGCTCCATAACACTAGTCAGAATATATTATTCTCCTTAGAAACAGATAAGGACAATAAAAAGTGTCAAAAGCTAACCAGACACATTATCACAACAGCAAAATGCTCAGCAACTGAATCACCAACAAGTGATGCTCCAGAAAGCTTCCTGTATCCCTGAATCATTCCCTGAAAGCTTCCTGTATCCCTGAATCATTCCCTGAAAGCTTCCTGTTAGTCTAGGTCACCATTTATTAGTAATTGCCCCCATCCCCTCTCTTTGTATCTGTCACTAAACCAGATCATGTGATTCAGATCAAGTACAGTACAGAGACACATCAGACACATACTAAATTGCATGTAGTGTACCTTGTTAATCAGTCAGATGTATGAAGATCGGAATATAGTCAGCTGTATAAGCAAATGGCATGAAGTGCTTGTTTCTTAAGGTATAATGGAAGGGAGTTTTGAATAAACATTGCAACTGCTTTGAAATCTCAGCTTATACTCTGATGTGTCAAAAAGGTTTACCTTTAAAGAATGCATTGATATTGTTATGTTCATATGAAAAACCTTTCCATGGACTCTTTGCAGTAGAACAATGAATTAAGCAGGGTATGGTAGTTTAGACCACGTCCACTGGTTTTCATAGATCCGCCCAAAACTCATTGTAAATTGAACGCAGTATGAATAAAATATTAAATATTGTGTTACTGCTGTTCTCATGTAAAGTGCATAATACTCAAATATGCAAATTAATATATACATAAAGCCAACAAAGATTTCATGCCCAACATTCATACCAAGCCCTCACCCCATAGGATAGGATGACAAAAACTGTGACTGACCCAGGACATCCAGGCCAGTTGGCAAGTATGATATTGTCAGTCAGCTATCAGCCTTAGAACAATATAGTTATACCATGGCCACTGCTAAATATAGTATATTCTTGTGCCAGGGTTCTAAAGCTTGACCCCCTTATTAGGTATACTACGTTCTTACATATCATAAAAGAGTCACCACCAATTCTTTGGGTTATAAAGGCCTCAGCTTGTTTATTTAACAAATATAATACATAACAAATGAATAACAACATCATAAATAACAGTCAAATCAAATGAACCACCCACGCTGCTTGCCTAGTTAACACTCCATTTCTACATTCTATCAAACTTTATTCTCAAACCCTTCTAGACCTCTTCTGACTCCACAGGAGGTATCCAGCTATCATCCATCATCCAAAAGGCAAGCACCCCGCCATAAGCTGCAAACATTTCTAACAATTTAAATCAATATCGAAAAAAGGGAAGGTCGGGTGTGAGCTTCTTCTCACCGTCAGGTCCGGATGTGCAGAGGATCAGGACTTCCTGTATCCTCCAACTTATAGCACAGTTCTCAAGCCCACCCACTGACCTATCTCTCACCCCCTTATTCCACTCACTTGCCCTGATTTGGGATCAAATACCCCTCCCAAATATTCATTTCTTTCATGTAATTAGCAAGAGTCCATGAGCTAGTGACGTATGGGATATACATTCCTACCAGGAGGGGCAAAGTTTCCCAAACCTCAAAATGCCTACAAATACACCCCTCACCACACCCACAAATCAGTTTTACAAACTTTGCCTCCTATGGAGGTGGCGAAGTAAGTTTGTGCTAGATTCTACGTTGATATGCGCTCCGCAGCAGGTTGGAGCCCGGTTTTCCTCTCAGCGTGCAGTGAATGTCAGAGGGATGTGAGGAGAGTATTGCCTATTTGAATTCAATGATCTCCTTCTACGGGGTCTATTTCATAGGTTCTCTGTTATCGGTCGTAGAGATTCATCTCTTACCTCCCTTTTCAGATCGACGATATACTCTTATATATATACCATTACCTCTGCTGATTTTCGTTTCAGTACTGGTTTGGCTTTCTACAACATGTAGATGAGTGTCCTGGGGTAAGTAAGTCTTATTTTCTGTGACACTCTAAGCTATGGTTGGGCATAAAGTTCTAAATATATGTATTCAAACATTTATTTGCCTTGACTCAGGATGTTCAACATTCCTTATTTCAGACAGTTTCATATTTGGGATAATGCATTTGAATCAATCAATTTTTTTCTTACCTTAAAATTTGACTTTTCCCTGTGGGCTGTTAGGCTCGCAGGGGCTGAAAATGCTTCATTTTATTACGTCATTCTTGGCGCGGACTTTTTTGGCGCAAATTTTTTTTTTCTGTTTCCGCCGTCATGCGTGTCCCCGGAAGTTGCGTCATTTTTTACGTTCTTTTGCGTTCCGGATGTGGTGTCATTTTTGGCGCCAAAAGCATTTAGGCGCCAAATAATGTGGGCATCTTATTTGGCGCTAAAAAAATATGGGCGTCACTTTTGTCTCCACATTATTTAAGTCTCATTATTTATTGCTTCTGGTTGCTAGAAGCTTGTTCACTGGCATTTTTTCACATTCCTGAAACTGTCATTTAAGGAATTTGATCAATCTTGCTTTATATGTTGTTTTTTCTATTACATATTGCAAGATGTCCCACGTTGAAACTGAGTCAGAAGATACTTCTGGAAAATCGCTGCCTGGTGCTGGAGCTACCAAAGCTAAGTGTATCTGCTGTAAACTTTTGGTAGCTGTTCCTCCAGCTGTTGTTTGTATTGAATGTCATGACAAACTTGTTAATGCAGATAATATTTCCTTTAGTAAAGTTACATTACCTGTTGCAGTTCCGTCAACATCTAATAATATCAGTGTTTCTAATAACATAAGAGATTTTGTTTCTAAATCCATTAAGAAGGCTATGTCTGTTATTCCTCCTTCTAGTAAACGTAAAAAATCTTTTAAAACTTCTCATTGTTCAGATGAATTTTTAAATGAACATCATCATTCTGATTCTGATAATGGTTCTTCTGGTTCAGAGGATTCTGTCTCAGAGGTTGATGCTGATAAATCTTCATATTTTTTTAAAATGGAATTTATTCGTTCTTTACTTAAAGAAGTCCTAATTGCATTAGAAATTGAGGATTCTGGTCCTCTTGATACTAAATCTAAACGTTTAGATAAGGTTTTTAAATCTCCTTTTCTGATTTTTCACCAGGATAAGGCGGTGTTGCGAACTTCTTTTCAATTTTTACCTAAGGTTGTGAATTCCAACAACATTAGTAGAGAAATTGTGGTTCCTTCATTATGTCCTAATCCTAAGAATTCTAAGGAGAAATCATTGCATTCTTTGGATGTAGTTAGAGCTTTGAAATATTATGTTGAAGCTACTAAGAATTTCCGAAAGACTTCTAGTCTATTTGTTATCTTTTCCGGTTCTAGGAAAGGTCAGAAGGCCTCTGCCATTTCTTTGGCATTTTGGTTGAAATCTTAAATTCATCATGCTTATGTCGAGTCGGGTAAAACTCCGCCTCAAAGGATTACAGCTCATTCTACTAGGTCAGTTTCTACTTCCTGGGCGTTTAGGAATGAAGCTTCGGTGGATCAGATTTGCAAAGCAGCAACTTGGTCTTCTTTGCATACTTTTACTAAATTCTACCATTTTGATGTGTTTTCTTCTTCTGAAGCTGTTTTTGGTAGAAAAGTACTTCAGGCAGCTGTTTCAGTTTGAATCTTCTGCTTATATAATTTAAACTTTATTTTGGGTCTAGATTATTTTTCAGCGGAATTGGCTGTCTTTATTTTATCCCTCCCTCTCTAGTGACTCTTGCGTGGAAAGATCCACATCTTGGGTAGTCATTATCCCATACGTCACTAGCTCATGGACTCTTGTTAATTACATGAAAGAAAACATAATTTATGTAAGAACTTACCTGATAAATTCATTTCTTTCATATTAGCAAGAGTCCATGAGGCCCGCCCTTTTTGTGGTGGTTATGATTTTTTTGTATAAAGCACAATTATTCCAATTCCTTATTTTTTATGCTTTTGCACTTTTTTTCTTATCACCCCACTTCTTGGCTATTCATTAAACTGATTTGTGGGTGTGGTGAGGGGTGTATTTGTAGGCATTTTGAGGTTTGGGAAACTTTGCCCCTCCTGGTAGGAATGTATATCCCATACGTCACTAGCTCATGGACTCTTGCTAATATGAAAGAAATGAATTTATCAGGTAAGTTCTTACATAAATTATGTTTTTTTCCATTGCATGCGCTCTAGGTAGAATGAATAATTTGACAGCTGCCCTAGTCAAACCTATCACTCTAATAAATATGTGTTGTATTCAACTTTGGATATAGCTTGAGTTAAAGGGTCAGTTTATTTAAAGTAAACAAATTGTTTATTTAAATTAATATTGATTAGACTAAAACAAGGTTGGATAAAAAAAAAATAATTAATAAACCTTATTTTATTTTACAAACAAGAAATAACACTTAGCGCTACCCCTTTAGGAAGCTAAAATCACAATCTGTCTAGTGTGACACTTACAATGATTCTAAGAATTCATACGCACAATGATAAGATGATGCAAATAATCAATTAAAAATCTAAAAGTCTAAAAAGTATACCGTCCAAATAAGATATCTATATATCTATATGTATAAAAGGGCCCCAGACCTCCTTTAAAACAGAGCCTCCTGATATGCAAACGGTATATCTGTAGTTCAGCGTTTCTGCTGCTCCTCTAGATGAATGTTCCAAGTGGCATTGAAAGTGAGCTGAAGAAAAAGACGAAAAAACAAGAGAAGCGCAACACCTGCTGAATTTATTTATTGCCCACACTGAAACCGTTGAACGCAGGACGGTCTGGGACCTCAGAACTTTCACTTATTAAGGAAAGACTTGGGGGTATATTTATGTAAGTGTGAGTGGACATAATACAATGTAGCGTATCATGTCCACTGCACATCGGTAAATGCAGACAGCATACGCTGTCGGCATTTACCATTGCACCAGCAGTTCTTGTGAACTGCTGGTGCAATGCCGCCCCCTGCAGATTCCCGGGGTGTCAGTCAACCGGATCGTAATTGATCGGGTTGATTTCTGTCCGCGGCCTCAGAGCAGGCGGAAAAGTTATAGAGCAGCAGGGGTTAAACACATGGTTATATACAAGCCATAAAATATTAAAGCATTTCATTTTGCATTGTTATAGCCCTTTAAAGCAGGTTAAATCATCAAGCTCCTTATCAACTCCCTTTCTCTCAAGCACATAATTGGCATATGAAGAACACCTTTACAGCAAGTACCAAAATAAGCAAGCGAGGGTTAAATTCTAAATCTTTCAGCATCTGTATAGCAGGAAACCACATAAGACTCTATTATATACATACGTTACACAGCCTGAAATTAATATATAATAATATGTTTAACCTGATAAATGCTGTCTTGGAGCTGCTGAAACTGAGAACAATATATGTAAATGTTTGTTTTATAAGTTTTACTTTTGCTAAAACACTATTGAACGTTTCACATGTAGGTGGCATTTTATAAGACAAAGATTAATTTTGGTCTTTGATGCTGCAGTGATTGCGGGCAGTAGGGTAAAAGACCCAGACATGCCCCAGTAATCTAGATTCTTTTGTATTTTCTCTGAATTCCAGTCCCAGTACAGGAAGAGTCTGATGTCTTAAACCACTGCTAAGCAAAACCTCAGTATATAAATAGGACAATTAAACATATTCCGAGGTACCTTGCTTCATAGCATTCTACCGACCCTGGTATTATATATCACATATCATGACTTACCTTACCTGACCCCTGTCTTCATACTGCTAAACTTCAGTATAATAGATAAGCACAGATAAAGGAGATTACAGAAAAACACATAGGGCTCCATTTAACAACGTGCAATAGCAGCTGCAGAGCCTCAGCGTTTCAGGTTCGGGTGAGCGAGATTGAGACATGACAAGGACAAGAAGTAAAAAAACGGGACTGTCATGGGAAAAATAGAACAATTGTCAACTATGCCACTGGGCATTCCAAATTTAAATGTGCATTGTACTAAAACATTGTAGCTTCTTTATCTAAAAGAGGTTTCAAAATGTATGACAGCGCTTTGTTTATAAAAATAAAAATCCCTTACCCTAAAAATCAGTAGCAGTAGCATCCCAGGATTTAGGTCACAATCAATTACTTCCTGTTCTCTGTAAATGTAACAATACATAGAAAAATGCCACGTTTAACTTCTGCTCTGTTTTATTTCATGGTTTTTTAATGTTTATGTCCCTTTAACATTTATCAGGAAATTTAGCATTTTACCCACATTACCCCTTTGATCTATTTTTGATACCTCAAGGTTCAGAATACAGTGAAATGTTTATTTCTTACAAATATTTATGTTGTGCTTCTTATTTGTTATTTGCATAGTTTACTGGAGGGCAATTCATTTTTAGGAACTCACATCAGATTTATGCAACTAACTGAGCAAGCATCTGAAGGTATTTCAGAATTTAGCAATAAAAGAGTTTGAAGAAACCATTAAAAAATACATAAGGATATCAATAATATGTATATATGAGAGCTAAATACAGCACACCAGTTGTTGATGGGAAGGGAAATCAAATCTTAAAGGGTATTATGAGTACAGTACTGCAGTATTGGCTATAGAAAAGCTATGTAAACCAGAGGTAGATCAAATTAACCTCACAGTGAGGGTTGGATCTAGAAAAAGCTCATCCCATTTGAATACAAATAACTTTTTTACCAGCCTGCCTATACATTGCCCCTCATGATTCAGATAGAGCATGAAATTTTAAAGAACTTTCCAATTTACTTTTATCATCAAATTTTCTTTGTTCTCTTGGAATTCTTTGTTGAAAGTTAAATCTAGGTAAGCTCATATGCTAATTACTAAGCCCCTGAAGGCCACCTCTTATCTCAGGGCATTTTGACAGTTTTTCACAGCTAGAGGGCTTCATGTGTGCCATATAAATAACATTGTGCTCACTCATGTGGAGTTACCTAGGAGTCAGCATTAATTGGCTAAAATGCAAGTCTGTTAAAAGAACTAAAGAGGCTTAGATACAAGGTAATCACAGAGGTAAAAAGTGTATTAATATAACCGTGTTGGTTATGCAAAACTGGGGAATGGGTAAAAAAGGAATTATCTATCTTTTTAAACAATAAAAACTCTGGAGTAGACTGTCCCTTTAAGTGAAAGAAGTAGACATAAACAGAGCAATAGCATTTAAATATCTTGGACACAATATTTAGTGCCATCAGCCTTAAAGTGATGGTAAATCTTAGCATTTCAAAAATTCTAGGATTCACCATCACTAAAAATAAAGGGGATTTTCATTCACAAGTTTAAAACGCAAGGATTTATCATATCTTTTTTATTAGGACAATCAAAAGTGTAGTTCTTCCACTACCCACAGAAACTGGAATGTTTCTGGGCCACTCTAATGCTGGATACTCTAATGATGGATACCAATCCATCACAAAACACTTATGCAGCAACATTTCACTTAGTTTTGGGATTTATCCAATTCAATATCTTTGCCGTTCATATGGCTTATAGTGTGTTTATTTTTTTTTATTTTTTTTAATAATCTTAAAGTTTGTGCACATATTAAGTTCAAATGTTAAATACAGATTTAAAAAATATTGTTTAAATCAGAGTTTTAAATTATGAAACTTGTATGTAATTAAATATATGATCATTAGAATATTCATTTATGATGCCAAAGTGATACTTCTATACGCTTTCTAGAAGTAGACACAACAGTTAAAATGGAAATCCTAATGCATATGTCTCTTGGTAAAATTAAATTTGTACTAAAGTGCCCAAATTATTTGATCACTTTGGAAAGGGCAGAGGAGTAAGGTTAATAATGAAAATGCCCATAAAACTAACTCGGCTAGATTTAGAGTTTTGTCGGTAACAACCCGCGTAGCTAACGCTGGCTTTTTTCTGGCCGCACCTCTAAAATAACTCTGGTATTGAGAGTCCACAGAATGGCTGCGTTAGGCTCCAAAAAAGGAGCGTAGAGCATTTTTAACACAACTGCAACTCTCGATACCAGAGTTGCTTACGGACGCGGCCAGCCTCAAAAACGTGCTCGTGCACGATTCCCCCATAGAAAACAATGGGGCTGTTTGAGCTGAAAAAAAACCTAACACCTGCAAAAAAAAAAAAAAAAAAAAAGCCGTGTTCAGCTCCTAACGCAGCCCCATTGTTTGCTATGGGGGAAACACTTCCTACGTCTGCACCTAACACTCTAACATGTACCCTGAGTGTAAACACCCATAACCTTACACTTATTAACCCCTATTCTGCCGCCCCCCGCTATCGCTGACCCCTGCATATTATTTTTTAACCCCTAATCTGCCGCTCCGTAAACCGCCGCTACTTACATTATCCTTATGTACCCCTAATCTGCTGCCCCTAACACCGCCGACCCCTATATTATATTTAGTAACCCCTAATCTGCCCCCCACAACGTCGCCTCCACCTGCCTACACTTATTAACCCCTAATCTGCTGAGCGGACCGCACCGCTACTATAATAAAGTTATTAACCCCTAATCCGCCTCACTAACCCTATAATAAATAGTATTAACCCCTAATCTGCCCTCCCTAACATCGCCGACACCTAACTTCAATTATTAACCCCTAATCTGCCGACCGGAGCTCACCGCTATTCTAATAAATGTATTAACCCCTAAAGCTAAGTCTAACCCTAACACTAACACCCCCCTAAGTTAAATATAATTTTAATCTAACGAAATTAATTAACTCTTATTAAATAAATTATTCCTATTTAAAGCTAAATACTTACCTGTAAAATAAATCCTAATATAGCTACAATATAAATTATAATTACATTGTAGCTATTTTAGGATTAATATTTATTTTACAGGCAACTTTGTAATTATTTTAACCATGTACAATAGCTATTAAATAGTTAAGAACTATTTAATAGTTACCTAGTTAAAATAATTACAAAATTACCTGTAAAATAAATCCTAACCTAAGTTACAATTAAACCTAACACTACACTATCAATAAATTAATTAAATAAAATACCTACAATTACCTACAATTAAACCTAACACTACACTATCAATAAATTAATTAAATACAATATCTACAAATAACTACAATGAAATTACTAAAGTAAAGTACTAAAGTACAAAAAATAAAAAAGAACTAAGTTACAAAAAATAAAAAAATATTTACAAACATAAGAAAAATATTACAACAATTTTAAACTAATTACACCTACTCTAAGCCCCCTAATAAAATAACAAAGACCCCCAAAATAAAAAAATGCCCTACCCTATTCTAAATTACTAAAGTTCAAAGCTCTTTTACCTTACCAGCCCTGAACAGGGCCCTTTGCGGGGCATGCCCCAAAAAATTCAGCTCTTTTTCCTGTAAAAAAAACACATACAATACCCCCCCCCCCAACATTACAACCCACCACCCACATACCCCTAATCTAACCCAAACCCCCCTTAAATAAACCTAACACTAAGCCCCTGAAGATCATCCTACCTTGTCTTCACCTCACCAGGTATCACCGATCCGTCCTGGCTCCAAAATCTTCATCCAACCAAGCGGGGGCTGGCGATCCATCATCCGGTGGCTGAAGAGGTCCAGAAGAGGCTCCAAAGTCTTCATCCTATCCGGGAAGAAGAGTAGATCCGGACCGGCAACCATCATCTTCCAAGCGGCATCTTCTATCTTCATCCGATGAGGACCGGCTCCATCCTGAAGACCTCCACCGCGGACCCATCTTCATCCGGCGACGTCCAACTGAAGAATGACGGTTCCTTTAAGGGACGTCATCCAAGATGGCGTCCCTCGAATTCCGATTGGCTTATAGGATTCTATCAGCCAATCGGAATTAAGGTAGGAATATTCTGATTGGCTGATGGAATCAGCCAATCAGAATCAAGTTCAATCCGATTGGCTGATCCAATCAGCCAATCAGATTGAGCTCGCATTCTATTGGCTGTTCTGATCAGCCAATAGAATGCGAGCTCAATCTGATTGGCTGATTGGATCAGCCAATCGGATTGAACTTGATTCTGATTGGCTGATTCCATCAGCCAATCAGAATATTCCTACCTTAATTCCGATTGGCTGATAGAATCCTATCAGCCAATCGGAATTCGAGGGACACCATCTTGGATGACGTCCCTTAAAGGAACCGTCATTCTTCAGTTGGACGTCGCCGGATGAAGATGGGTCCGCGGTGGAGGTCTTCAGGATGGAGCCGGTCCTCATTGGATGAAGATAGAAGATGCCGCTTGGAAGATGATGGTTGCCGGTCCGGATCTACTCTTCTTCCCGGATAGGATGAAGACTTTGTAGCCTCTTCTGGACCTCTTCAGCCACCGGATGATGGATCGCCAGCCCCCGCTTGGGTTGGATGAAGATTTTGGAGCCAGGACGGATCGGTGATACCTGGTGAGGTGAAGACAAGGTAGGATGATCTTCAGGGGCTTAGTGTTAGGTTTATTTAAGGGGGGTTTGGGTTAGATTAGGGGTATGTGGGTGGTGGGTTGTAATGTTGGGGGGGGTATTGTATGTGTTTTTTTACAGGAAAAAGAGCTGAATTTTTTGGGGCATGCCCCGCAAAGGGCCCTGTTCAGGGCTGGTAAGGTAAAAGAGCTTTGAACTTTAGTAATTTAGAATAGGGTAGGGCATTTTTTTATTTTGGGGGTCTTTGTTATTTTATTAGGGGGCTTAGAGTAGGTGTAATTAGTTTAAAATTGTTGTAATATTTTTCTTATGTTTGTAAATATTTTTTTATTTTTTGTAACTTAGTTCTTTTTTATTTTTTGTACTTTAGTTAGTTTATTTCATTGTAGTTATTTGTACATATTGTATTTAATTAATTTATTGATAGTGTAGTGTTAGGTTTAATTGTAGTTATTTGTAGATATTGTATTTAATTAATTTATTGATAGTGTAGTGTTAGGTTTAATTGTAGGTAATTGTAGGTATTTTATTTAATTAATTTATTGATAGTGTAGTGTTAGGTTTAATTGTAACTTAGGTTAGGGTTTATTTTACAGGTAATTTTGTAATTATTTTAACTAGGTAACTATTAAATAGTTCTTAACTATTTAATAGCTATTGTACCTGGTTAAAATAATTACAAAGTTGCCTGTAAAATAAATATTAATCCTAAAATAGTTACAATGTAATTTTAATTTATATTGTAGCTATATTAGGATTTATTTTACAGGTAAGTATTTAGTTTTAAATAGGAATAAGTTATTTAATAAGAGTTAATTTATTTCGTTAGAATAAAATTATATTTAACTTAGGGGGTGTTAGGGTTAGAATTAGCTTTAGGGGTTAAAACATTTATTAGAATAGCGGTGAGCTCCGGTCGGCAGATTAGGGGTTAATTATTGTAGGTAGCTGGCGGCGACGTTGTGGGGGGCAGATTAGAGGTTAATAAATATAATATAGGGGTCGGCGGTGTTAGGGGCAGCAGATTAGGGGTACATAGCTATAATGTAGGTGGCGGCGGTGTGCGGTCAGAAGATTAGGGGTTAAAAAAATGTAATCGAGTGGCGGCGATGTGGGGGGGCCTCGGTTTAGGGGTACATAGGTAGTTTATGGGTGTTAGTGTACTTTAGAGTACAGTAGTTAAGAGCTTTATAAACCGGCGTTAGCCCAAAAAGCTCTTAATTCCTGACTTTTTTCTGCGGCTGGAGTTTTGTCGTTAGATTTCTAACGCTCACTTCAGACACGACTCTAAATACCGGAGTTAGAAAGATCCCATTGAAAAGATAGGATACGCAATTGACGTAAGGGGATCTGCGGTATGGAAAAGTCGCGGCTGAAAAGTGAGCGTTAGACCCTTTTTTGAATGACTCTAAATACCGGCGGTAGCCTAAAACCAGCGTTAGGAGCCTCTAACGCTGGTTTTCACGGCTACCGCCAAACTCTAAATCTAGGCCACTGTGTGCAGTATCATACAGTTTTGTTATTTAAAATGCCTACTTTTGCCTGTTGTAACCAACAACTATGCTGAAATTTTCAATACTTCAGTAGGCTATAGAACAAGCCCAGATTATTTGAAAAAGTTTTCTTGCAGTTGCTTTGAATACAATAAATTGAGTTTGAATTCAAGCAGTTTATTATGGCTAGACCTATGAGTTGTCGCTCTTAATGAAGCCCATCAACTGATTAAATCAGAAGAAATGAGAATGTATTATTGAAGAGATTTATCTCTACATCCAAGAGGCGGAGGCCAAGATATTCAAAACATTGACAGACCGACAAGAAACTGCCTGCTTGAGTTCGCCAAGCTCGCAGTCAGTCTGTTGATATATTCAAATAAAAGGGGCGGACCCACAAATTACCAGCGAGTGGCAATGTGTCTCCCATTGAAAATTATTGGGATTGCAACATCACCACTTGTCGGCACTTTCAGTGGGCGGCAATAAAAATGCAGGTTACTCCCCTTGAACGCCCAGCAAACTCCTACAGAATGCTGATCTACATCATGTCTTTGCTATACATGACTAATAAAAACAAAAATAAAACATTTCCTATTATAACTATAGGAGATATGTTGATACATTTTTATACAATGTTTATATTTTATGTATTTTCATGTATAATGCATATTATTTTAATCATTGTATAGCAATTAAATAGCTTTTGTGTGTGTGCTCTTTTTATTATTTAAAACAATTACCGTATTGTTCCGCATATAGGCCGCACTTTTTTCCCTTGATTTGTACCTTTAAATTTGCAGTGCGGCCTATATGCGGGCCGCGGCCTATATTCGGGTGCTTATCGGCAATATCGCACATGCGCAGTGCTGCCGAACTTCCGGTGCACCCCGTGGCCTTATGGGTATTGTATTCAAATGAAAAACTGCAAAGGGAGCACTCACTTGTTGTAAAACGTCACTTTTATTTTGCCAAAGTAAAAACTGCTTACACAACAGTCCATAAAACAAGCATCGTAGAAGCCCAATCGATGCAGATAGCATCTATCTGTATTGATTGGGCTTATATGATGCTTGTTTTATGGACTATTGTGTAAGCAGTTTTTAAATTGGCGAAATAAAAGTGACGTTTTACAACAAGTGAGTGCTCCCCTTGCAATTTTTCATTTAAACCCAGACTTGGCCTTTAGGAGTGAGCACTCGTTTCTACCCTTGATGCAACCGTGATCCACTACCGCTACCCCACTGAATTGGCCGCTGAGTGATGATGTCATTACCCGGTGCGGAAGTCCAAGTAACTTCAAGAACGAATATGGAGGTGTCAGTTATTGCTGAAGGAAGCGCTCCCAGCTACATTCAAAGGGATTACACAATCGTAGGGGACCGGGTTGTCCGGTTATCCACACATTCAGCACCGGGTGTTAGACAGAAGTTGCCGCAGCTTGTGGGTAAGTGTGTTAACTTAGCTTTTGGTTAATTTAGCTTAGCTTTATCTATGGGCGCATGATAGGCTGACTTGTTAAGCCATTATACACACAGTGTTTGTTGGTTTAATGTGCATTTAAGGGCGTCAGTTTTTGGGAACTTTATTGCATTATGAGTATTGTAGGTGTGAAGATATTTTCTTTAAAAATTAAATTTCTTCAAAATGGCACCAAACATTAAGGGTGCGGCCTATATGCGGCACAATACGGTATATATTTACGTTTTAAATTATAAAAAAGAACATTCAAAAAAGCAGTTTAATTTCTGTACAATAATTAAAATAATATGCCCTATACATGAAAATGCATATAATTTTAACATTTATAGAAATGTAATGCTACTCTAAACTATTAACCCCTTACGAGTCCTCACCCCCAGTGTAACCTACACTAATAACCCCTAATCTGCCATAACCTAAAGACCTAACCACCCCCTAACCTAATAACCCAATAGCCTACCGCAATAAACTTCCTAACCTATTAACCCCTAAACCACCAATAGCCCACCGCAATAAACCCTACACTAGTTAACCCCTAAACTACCACAACCCGCAACCACACAAAAAACCTAACCTATTAGCCCCTAAACCGCCACAATACCCTAACGCCAACTTCGCCAATACTAATTAACAGCTAACCCCAGACCCCTTAACGAACATCCCCTAAGCTACAGCTTTTTCTATTGGTTGATTTGAATTTGGATGTGAAAATCAGTCAATAGGAATGCAAGAGTACCCCTATATAAAGGGTGTACCTCATATTCAAACTTCAGTGTGCAGTAGTAACCGCATGAAGAGGACATCAGGGACAGAAGAGGCATCAGATGGAAGATGGACAAAGACTTCCCCAGCGGAGCAGCGCCATTGAAGAAAATGCCTGAAGATGGGCCACCACCTGGATGAAGAGGAGCACTGCCACTGAGCATCCCATGTAAGAGCCTGATTCAAGTTGGGTGAGTAGAAACTTTGGGATTTATAGTTAGAGTTTTTATTCACAAGAGAGCTTTATCTGCTTTAGGGCAATGCACTACCAAATGCCCTTACCAGGGCAATTTTTAGAGTAGTTTTTTTTAAGATAAATTTTTTGGGGGTGGGGGGGTTACTTTGATTTTTGAATAGGGAATTTTTATTTTAAATGTAAAAGAGCTGTAACCGCTTTAGGGCAATGCCCTACAAAATGCCCTTCTAAGGGTAACTGTTAGAGTAGGTCTTAGTGGTAGTAAAGGTTTTTTTATTTTGTGGTGGGCTTTTTTTTATTTTTTGTTCATTTTGGTGCTTGCTATTTTGTGTAACTTAGGGGGTGTTAGGTTAGGGGTTTTGGGGGTTTTACTCTTAGATAGTTAAGTAGTGTAGAGGTAGTTTGCGTTAGGGGGTTGTGGCTCTTAAGCGGTTAATATTTTAGGTTTTTTTCTTGCAGTGGGGGGTTGTGGCAGTTTAGGGTTTAAAGGGTTAGGGGTATTCTTGCAGTGGTATAGGGGTTAATAGGTTGGGAGGGTTTCTTGCTGTGGGCTTTTATTGTGATGGGCTATAGGCGGTTTAGGGGTTAATAGGTCAGAAAGTTAATGTGATGGCTATTGGTGGTTTAGTTAAGTAGTGTAGGATTAGTTTGCGGTGGTGGGCTATGTTGGTTTAGGGGTACATAGGTTTGTTGCTATATATTACAAAGGGATCCTTTACTTCACATTGCCTATGTCAGACTTACAATTTTACTGTATTTACTGGTTCTTTAAGCTTTTGCTATGGAATTAAAATGTGAAACCTGAAATGTCTTCACAATATGATTATTTGGAATTAGCCATTACTAAAAAGCAGTCTATTAAACTTACTTTTTAAAAAGTACTGCACTATCTATAATCATTTAAAATATGCACAGCCATTAATGCAGCTTCAGGCTTCCGCCATTTTTAAATTAGGCTGCCGGCAATACATCAAAGAATGTTCTCATGTGCTTGATGCCTTGGAGAGAGACATCAGACGTATTTAACCAAGGCAATAAGTATTTGGTTGTGTGCTGCCAATGATCTGCAATGTCTCTGATAATATGGCCTCTGGCTATAAAGTCCACAGCTTCTTATTACTTTCTCAAAAAAGCCCTAAGTTATCAGGACTCCACTATTACACACAGTGATGCAAATATCATTACAGCTATTACGAAAATTAGCTCAAAGATAGCATCAATTTATAGAACCATAGGGTGTGCTTCTGGATGCTGTTAATAAAGCCTAGAGAACTACACATTCATTAAAGAACCAGTAAATACAGCAAATTTGCATAATCGACAAATGCATGATAAAAAAACAATACAATAGCAATTAGTCTGAACTTCAAAAAAGTAGTAGATTTATTCTTGTTATGTCTATTTCCCCCTGTATCATGTGACCACCATCAGCCAATCACAAATGCATATACGGTACGTGTATTCTGTGAATTCTTGTAAATATAAAAAAGACTGTGCACATTGTGATAATGGAAGTGAATTGGATAGTTGTTTAAAATTGATGCTTTATCTAAATCATAAAGGTTTAATTTTAACTTGAGTGTCCCTTTAAGGGTCCAGTTTCCACATAATAGATAGCAGCACCTACACACCCTGGAAATAACAAGAAATTACCAGTTGACAGGAAAACTCATTTAAATGTCTAAAAAAAGAGAGTAATCTTTCCATAATATGAATATGTCACTAGTGTTTTCATGAGATTACAGTTCCACTTGTATGTGACTTGATTTCTTTTTCCACCATTCAAGAGTTTTGAGTGACATGAATAAAGCATGCTGGGTAAATTTAGAATGCTCCTTATCGTGTTTGTCCCAGTTCTCCCCAGCGGATATACAGTGATGATAATGTAAAGTGTAGATAATTATATATTTCTGGTCTTTCGTTGGTGAATATGGAGGAGAAAATGGGTCTGTCTTTTACAGCTTAAAAACTAAACGATAGGACAGACTGCAATATTTCATATTGATTTTACAGCAGAAGAAATGAGAAGTGACAGAATATGAGTAAGAGGAAGACAATAATTAAGTGTCACAGACCAGGCTGAATCTGTTTGCAGCCCTGATGTCCTATTATTATATCAAATTATTCATTATTTTATGACAATCGCAGATAATTTATGATGATACAAAAAGCAGATGTAAAACAAACTAAATTATCTCTGACAGTTTCACTTTTTAAATTCCGTTGGTGGTAGTTTCCCACGGTCCTAATTTCTCATCTATTTAATTATTATGTGAATAATTTTATACACAAAATAAGCTTCTGCTAAACATTCCTAAAAATGAATACATGGAATTAAAGGGACAGTCAACTCCAAAAACGTTATTGTTTAAAAAGATAGATAATCCCTTTATTAACAATTCCCCAATTTTGCACAGCCAATATGGTTATATTAATATACGTTTTACCTCTGTGATTACCTTGTATCTAACCCTCTTTTGACAGCCCCCTGATCACATGGCTATTTATTTATTATCTATTGACTTGCATTTTAGCCAATTAGTGCAATGTCCGCCATAGCTCCACGGGAGAGAGCACAATGTTATCAATATGGCACCATACACATGTAGCCAGTCATCAGCTATATCCTGCTGCCACGTGACGCTTCTCAGCTATGTATTTAATCCCTCTGCAAGGAGTTACACAGTAAAAGTGCACTGAATTATATTGAAAGGTGAATCACGCTATGGATGTATTTGTTCCTTTGAGGCTGATCCAGATTGGAATTCCCAATAAAGATTGAATTGGACTCTTCATTAAGGACTAATTTTTTGTTTCCAATCCTGTATAATACATTATTATTGGTTTGGTGTTGACACTTTTTTATTTATAAACAATGTATAAACTCATTAATTTGCTATTACAGTATATAGTCAATAGGGCAGGCTAATTATTGTCAGAGGCATTTCACAATAGTATTTATATAATGGTTTATTGTGTTTTCACATTTACCTTGTCATTATCTTATTTACAAAAATACCAAATGTGTTAACAAGTATTAACTAGCATAAAACATACCAAAAAGAAAAAAAAATAGTAATTTCCTTGTGTGTCAACTTCATTTCTCACTGTTTAATGTATTTTTTTTACTTTACAAAATAAAATGCAAAAGTGAATGAAAAGATATCTCAAAGTGTAGATTAGACAATATAAAACAAAATCATATGTACACAAGATTTATCCCACTGCAGATTTTTGCAACTGCTATAAATTTTAATTTCTAAATAAAAAAGAAGACAGCATCTCAAAATTACTTTAATTTAAAGCCATTATTGCTCAGGACACGCGTTTCTCCACAATAAAAAAGATAATGAGATTTTGGCAGCAACAGTGGAAAACTTCATCTACAGCTGAATCACAGTGGCAGGGATAGGTCATTCTTACAATTATCTATGAGGAAAGAAGATCTTTATTTGGTTTTTTTTCCCGAAAAAGACAATAGAAAGGCGGATAATGAAGGTTTGTGAACAAAATCATAAAACTTCAATATGAACCGGTCATCATGGTGTCTTTAGTTAAGGAGCAATGGAATATTGGTCTTCTCATTCATTGCAATTACATAAGCTAAGACTAATGCATAACATAGCAAAAAAATCAAATGTGTTGCATAGAATTATAATTTATTCTCTGGGAGCCTTCAAGCAAATTTTACATAATATCACACTTGCCAAAACTTTTCATAGGTTTTCCAGGATAGGGTTTTAGGGAACTTGTGGGCTGTAGCCCACCAGTGTTTTGTGGGCAGGGTCATGGTGGGAGGGACGGGGCAGCAGTCAAGTTATGGGTAGGGCAGAGGCATAGGCAGAACTGGGCAGTCCATGAAAACCGGGACAACAAGAAGTCAGACCTCATAACCGCTGACAAAAGTGCAGGATCCAGGATGGTTTGGAGGTCTGTAATTGTTTGTTTGTTTTTAATCATAGCAATAGAGTGTTTTCTTTAGGAAATAAATAGTTGCCAACTATACCGATTTTTCTTGGGACAGTCCCGGTTTTGGCCTCACATTCCGGGAGACTGTCCCAAAATGTAAAAAGGTCTGGCCTTGGCTTTGTTGTCTGTGGGGTTACCAGACATTATATCTTTAATAGAATTAGGCAAAAAAAGAATGCAGTATACACAAAATATAAATAATAAGATACTGTATCTACTACAAATAAAATGAAATAGTTTGCTATCACAACACAATACATTAGACAATATTGTTATCAAGTTATACTTCTTTAAGTGCAAATTCAATTAAAAGGTCAATAAAACTATGTTTTATTTGTAGTAGACATACTATTATAATTTATATTATGTGTAAGCTGCATTCTTTTTTGCCTAGCTAAGTCTTTTGGCTCAGACAATGTTATCTGAGAATTTGTTTTGCATAACTCTTGGAATACCTTTAAAATATTACTATGCCAAGGCAACCCAAAAACACCAGATTTTTGGAATTAAAAGTTACCATACCCACATGTGGTTTTTCTACTTCCTGTATATATTTGTTTTATATAAAATAAGCACCTGGTTCTTCTGCACTTTACATAAGAACAGCAGATTAATATATTCAATTTGGTGAACTGGTACCTGAATTGTGGGTGGGGCTATAAAAATAGTTGATGGGCATGGTCAATACTCTTACCTGCTTGTTTGACTGCTGGGTTGCAGTGTCCCTGCCAAATTTATTCAAATCTTGACAAATATGCAAATGCAAAACACCATTTGTTTTTTTTTTGGTGACCCTAAGCTAATGATGTGTTAATTCTTATTGCAGTAAAAAAACAAAGTTAAGCAAACCAGGCCCAATAATGATCATTTTTATGGGAATGATACGTTTTACGGAATTATTTGGTTAGGTGTGAATCTATGTGTTTTTTTATTTTCATGGCGAGTGGGTACATAAAGTAAGCCCCAAACTATCTGAATACATAACAAGCTTGTAAGCGACAATTCATACTATTTCTTTAACAGTTTATTCTGAGGGTTTTCTCTGATTCACTGCCACCATAACATTCTGCAGGTAGGAATTGAAGCATTCTTCTTTTTCAGGGTTTTCCTTAATGCAACAGTCATGGGAGTCTTTCCACACGTCCTTCTTGCTGCTACAGAGCGCCTCAATATACTTTTCTTTCTGATAAATAAATAAATAAATAAATACATTTACAATTGTATAGTCTTTAATGTTCTTTATGTTTAATACTGGATGCACTGTACAATATGTAGTTAGAAAACTGATTCAAGTGTCTTTTCTACGTCCAGTCTTCACTTTTAAGAAACATGAAAGGCAAAATTAAAAACTTTAGTGAGTCAGATAGAGCGTGCATTACTCATACCTGTCAACATTTCTGGAGGCTTTGCAGGACAGGGAGGTGAGGGGGGACTTGAGACCTACCAGTGTTTTGTGGGTGGAGCCACATAGGTGGGGGCTGCAGGAGTGCTGTGGGCAGGGCCGGGTTAGTCATGGTCTGGTTTAGGTGGGGGTCAAAATGAGTAGTGGATGGAGCAGAGGCAATGCCTGGAAATCAGGACATTTGTCCTAATAGGGGAGGCAGCAGGGACAGCAGGAAGCGCTCAAAACCCAGGACAATAACACATAATTTTTTTTTTCTTCTATTATTACATTTAGCTCTTGAAAATCTTTATTAAAATGTAGTCCCTTTCCATTAGCAAATATCTATATCAAGCTCATGAGTGTGCATGTGTCTTGAGCATTATATGACAGCAGTGTTTGTAACAATGTTATACATACAGTAGTTAATACATGTGAGCTTACCTCAGTATGGAAAGCAGCTGTATTTACAAATAATACTAAAATAAAAGGGGGTATATTTAATAATGGAGGTAAATGGAAAGTATTTTAAACTTGTATTCTCTTTATGAATGATGAAATATAAATTATTATGACTCATGTCCCTAAAATAAAAGCAAAAACATTAAATTATAAAGCTAAAGAGAAAACAGTCTGTGTAAGTGTCTGAAGGATGTACTGATCAGCTGCTTATGGTATATTTACACCAAGGGGAGCCCATCAATAATGTTACATACATTTTATATTTATACTATTGTGTTAGAAGTAAATGGAATATACCATTAGAGAAAAAAGACAAAGACAGTGGATGTGTTTACCAGAACTCTAATATCTGAATGTTCAGTACCCGTAACAATGAAATGCATTTTCAAAGGCAAATTCCAAGCATTGCCATGGTTTGGTTTAGTAATATAAAGTGATATGATGGTCATTTTTATTTTATTTATCTAGCTGCATCTAAAAAGGGTTTGCTTGCTAACGTACTTGTTTGTTCAAATCAGTGTAAAAACTGATATGATTTTTGCATGGAGTAATATTAAAATTATCATACAAGTTTAAATAGTTCTTTTACATATGCATGGCAATTGCCAAAGGTCCCAAAACCTGAATCCATAACATTATCCTTGATCCTGCTGTTATATATACACCATGTAAAGTATATTTTTGTTTTTAATGACCAGCTATATTAAAGGTTGCGCTCTTATTACAAGTTAAACGTAAAAAGTTTTTGCGTGAGCGTAAACTTGATGCACGCAAAAAAATGTATCACAATTGAGATAAGTTCATCTCCCACAGAACTGCAAAATAAAATTAAGCCTGAGGAGGGGGTGTGAGCCCTGATACGTTGCTATGTCTGAACTGCTGCCCATGAAGTAAAGTATTTCTGAATTTGAATTACCTTAGTGTCTGCCTGTTTTTTCTATCACAACCAAGTTAAGGTTATCTCCCATAGAACTGCAAAATAAAACTAGTACCCATACTCGCATGCTAACCCAATTGTGTACATTCAAGATCGATAAACCAGACGTGAAATATAAATATATTCACATAGCAGAATATGTTCTATGTATTCTTAAATATATATATATATATATATATATATATATATATATATATATATATATAACTATATATCTATTTTTATAAATATATAGGTATAGATATGTATTTTATATGGCCATTATCAGATGTTCATGTATAATACATATCTATAGCGTAATGGCCAGGAATGCATATTACGAGTCGTGTCGATATAGCTATACTGCAAGCATTTTAGCCTGTAACGCAACGTCCATTCTGCAACCAAAGAATGACGCTTGAGTGTGGGATTTTCATAGTAGGATTTTACAGGTTATGCAGAGAATCAGGAACAAGCCAGGGATCAGGAACCAGGAAGGATGTCAGACAGCCAGGTAATACACAGGAACTCTCACAAACAGGTCTGAGACAACGCAAAGGCAAAGCATACTGAACAGAGGCCCTTTAAATAATAAGTGATGACATCACAATTCTGAGACTGCATCCTGTCTCACACAGATGATGCACACCAGTCTGGCCATAAAAGGAAGTGCAGGAAATGAGCAGCATCCCTCACAATGCACCATAGTCAGCAAGAGAGGTGAGTAAAATGGCTGCCAGCAGCACATGGCAAACAAAACAGGGAAAAAACCCTGACAGTTACAGCCTGTACCGACATGATCCATACCGCCATCTGAGAGAAGTAGTTATGAGTTTTGTGAAACATTTTTGTTACAGAAAATCCATAACTAAAGTGTTACAAAGTACACTAACACCCATAAACTACCTATTAACCCCTGTTCAAATCAGGCAATAGGATTTCAGTAGCTCTCACCCTTTTGGTTGTTTTGAACAGCCAATAGGATTTCAGAAGCTCTTATCCTATTGGCTGATTTGAATAATCAAATTAGTCAATAGGAATGGAAGGTACGCCATTTTGAAACGGTTACCTTGCATTCAACTTCAGTGTATGGCGGTGACCGTATGAAGAGGATGCTCCGTGCAGGATAGGATCCACTGCCAGAATAGCTCCGCGCTGCGCCACTGGGATGAAGATAGAAGACGACCCCAAGATGGATGAAGGTGCCGCCACCTGGATGAAGACTTCTCGCCGCCTGGATGAAGATGGATGTCCGGACTTCAGGAACCGTGAGTAGATATTCTAGGGTTAGTGTTAGTTTTTTTTTTTAGATTAGGAATGGGCACTTGAAAAAGAGCTGAAAGCCCTTTTAAGGGCAATGCCCATACAAATGTCCCTTTAGGGGCAATGGGTAGTTTAGGATTTTTTAGAGTTAGGTTTTTTATTTTGGGGGGTTGGTTGGGTGGTGGGTTTTACTGTTGGGGGGACTTTGTATTTTTTTGTATATAAAAGAGCTGTTTAACATATGGCAGTGCCCTACAAAAGGCCCTTTTAAGGGCTATTGGTAGTTTATTGTAGGTTAGGGGGTGTTTTTATTTTGGGGGGGCTTTTTTGTTTTTATAGGGCTATTAGATTAGGTGTAATTGTTTTTATTTTTGATCATTTATTTTATTATTTTTTTGTAAGCTTAGTGTTTTTTTATTTTTTGTAATTTTAGATTTTTATTTTTTTTTCGTACGGTTAGGTTTTTTTAAATTTGTAATTTAGGTTTTTAATTGGTAGTATTTGTTTATTTTATTAGAATAGTAATGTTAGTTTAATTTATAGTTTAATGTTAGGTTTATTTTTATTTCACAGGTATTTGTTTATTTTAAGATAGTTATATTGTAATTTTAATTTATATTTAAGGGGTGTTAGGTTTAGGGGTTAATAGTTTAATTTAGTGTTTTGCAATGTGGGGGGGCTGATGGTTTAGGGGTTAATAGGTTTACTTAGTGGCGGCGATGTGGGGGCCGGAGGTTTAGGGGTTAATAAGGTTTATTTAGTCGTGGCGATATGGGAGGCCGGAGGTTTAGGGGGTGGTTTAGGGGTTAATAATTTTATTTAGTGTTGGCGATGTCGGGGAGCAGCAGATTAGGGGTTAATAACTTTATTTAGGTGTCGGCGATGTCAGGAGCAGCGGATTAGGGGTTAATAACTTTATTTAGGTGTCGGCGATGGCGGATTAGGGCTGTTTAGACTTGGGGTTTATGTTAGGGTGTTTTTTTTCCCCATAGACATCAATGGGGCTGCGTTATGGAGATTTTTCATTAAGCACTTCAGGTGTTTTTTTTCTAACATTCTCTCCCCATTGATGTCTATGGTGGAAAGCGTGCACGAGCACGTCAAATCAGCCCTTGGATTTTGTGCGTTATGGAGCTTAATGCCACCATATCGCACGCACAAGGAGGCTTTTCAGTAACTCGTAATGGCAGCGATATGGAGAGTGAAATAACTCAACTTTTTTGGCGTTATTTTCACACCCTGTTTAGGGCAAAACTTGTAATGTAGGTGTATGTGAAGAACATAGGAATGTAAAAGATGTGTATTGTGCATCTGGTTTCACGATATAGATCTTAACACGGTCGGGAAAGCACACATGAAAACTTAGTAATCTTAAGGGGTGTTATTGAAATATTACATATAAAATATTTTTAAAAATTAATAAAAAAGATTAAACACACTAAAATATTCTAAATAATCCATATAATATATCTATACACTTTACAGTATGTTTAATAATCATTTTAATAATTTTATTTCATATTTCAATGATTACAAAGTTTTCATGTGCTCTAACCTAACTGCGTTAATATTTAAATTGCGAAACACAATGCGCAAAACGCATATTTTACGTTCCTATAATCTTTGCATAGAAAACAATGTACTTGTTTTATTAAACATATATTTCTATATATATCTGATACTGTTCATGTAAAATAGATATCTATACCTATATTCGATTGTGAAAGCGTTTACTTTAAACTCATAATATGAGGGCTACTTCAAACGTGCGCAAACAGGCGTGATATACCACTTATTGCTTGTGCACAACAGCGTTCCACTCGTAATCCAGCCCTATGTGTTTAACCCCTTAACCCACAAACATTGCAACTCCCAAAGCAGGACAAGCCCAGTCATGGTGCTCTTGACTGACTAACCAGGAATCCGCTCAGAAGCAGCAAGCTCATAAGTGGGACTTAACCTTTGTGTTTAACCTTTTTTTTGCATTAGTTAAACAAATAGAAAGTTAGGGTTAGTAAAGTAAAAAGGACATTCTAATTAATATCCCTTTACAACAATTCTGCAAGAAGTCACTTTGTAATGAAGCCAACTTACTCATGGAAATGTGTGCAAAATTATTCCAGGAAGGTTCAATAAAGCAAATCCCCCAGGGTTTAATATTAAAGGAACAGTTTATGGCTGGTAGACCATTCCAGCCTATCACACACATACAAATGGAAAGTGGATTTAAACCTCAGGCAGCATTATGAAGCTATTTGTTGAATGTTACTCTGCTAAATCCTCAGATCTCAGCCTGGGCAGGTGTTCTGCATCAGCGCAAGCAGCAGAGCTAAAAGCCAGATGTGCTTGGAGATAAATGATACCGGCTACACTGTACTTGTAGGTTGGAAGCTCAGCCAAGACTGCTTAATGATTCCTACAGAGCAGCAAAGCCAGAAGACACTCATCATTAGACTGCTTGATCCAAATATTGCAGGGTACCAACCCCTTCATGTGCCTGTTCTTCTGCCATTGTATATATCTATATATTATACAATTGTGTTGTATAAAATAAGCTCATAAATATAGATCTAATGGATAATAAACTGTTATATGGAGAGCAGGGATGAATTTGGCAGCTGGGAAAATCAGACTCAGGAGGGCTAGTCCTATATTATCATAAAAGCCATTGTGCTTGTGAGGTTGGACCACTGGATTATGGGCAGAAATAAAGCTACTGCGCTCTGTCTACCTCGGCAGTCTATGCCCTTAACCATTTGTAATATCAGGTTCAGTCTCAGCAGTGAAACACAAGCCCAAGAGATTGTATCATTAGAATTGCTCACAGGTGACCCCTGCTGGAGGGTTCAGAGACTCCAGCTTTACTTTGGAAAATGAATGGTTTATGTAAGACATTTGTTGCAGATGAATTGCTTGTCACGGAAAAAAAAATAAAAAAATACTTTTCCATATTTATTCATGGGGTTGTGTGGAATTTTTTTTTGTAAAAAGCAAAAACCCATTCACCTGCATTTTCATTATTATTATTATATCCTCCCCATTCTCCCTCCCCCTCATATCGCTTTCTGGCAACACTCTCTCTGTCTAATTGTGTGTGTGTCTAATGGCACTAGCAAGGCAAGCAAGCAAGCAAGCTGACTGAGCACTAAGTGATTTTACATTACATTTTTGATCCCTCCCCTAATGGGGTCAGGATTTGACAAGAACAAAAGTGAAGCTTACATACTTATAGGCTGACAAAGGAATCAATCAACTGCCAAAGTCTTAGCTAGATTGTTATTGGATAGTACCTACAGAAAGGCTTTCCTGTCATTAGAGAAACGTTTTTTTTCAACCACCACTTCTTCCCAGAGAGTCAGTAGTGACTTATATAACACAGTACAGGTAGCCCTCAGTTTACGCTAGGGTTAGGTTCCAGAAGGAATGGTTGTAAATCGAAACCGTTGTAAATTGAAACCCAGTTTATAATGTAAGTCAATGGGAAGTGAGGGAGATAGGTTCCAGGCCCCTCTCAAAATTGTCATAATAACACCTAATACATTATTTTTAAAGCTTTGAAATGAAGACTTTAAATGCTAAACAGCATTATAAACCTAATAAAATAATCACACAACACAGACTTCACTTGCATTTTTCTGCAAACAGTTCTTTCTATGCCTTCCAATCTGGACTGATTTATAGACAGGAAGATCTTGTTCCTTTGAAATCTGCTCGATAGATCAGGTCTGGTTAAACTGATTAATTTCAGCTTGCTTGGCTTTGCTGCAACACAAGCGGACAGCTCCACCTACTGGCTATTTTAATAAATACACTGCTTCTCAAAGCGTTTCAATAGCAGTCACATGACTGGAAAAAAAAAGGTTGTTATTCTGAAACGGTGTAAATTGAACCGTTGTAAAACGAGGGCCACCTGTATTCAGCCGCCAGCTCTCGGAGCAGATATGGTGTTTGAGTCCTGATGCTCTAGTCGCACATAGCATATGAGCATATGTGCATATGCCACTGAAACAGTAATACGTTTTACTAGAAACATTTTTGCTAATGGAACTACATTGCAAAAATGTTCTATTTCAAATAGATAATGCACCCCTTGGTTAAAAAATTAATGTACATATCTTTCCTATATCAACATGAATGGAGCAAGTTAAAGGGACATTATACATAGCAGTTATCAGAAATGAACCACTACAAAATACCCTTTGCAGTATTTAAACACATAGTGCAGAGTCACTAGTCTTATAATTACATGCTGTAATGAATAAGACCGTGTACTTTTTTGTTTTACTGTTATGGTCCTTTACACATTATATTCTGTATATTAAAAGTGTTTTGTCTCTTTTCGGCTTCTGAATACTGCAGCAAAAAGTGGAAAAAAAACACAAGTTTGAAATTTAAATAACTGAAACCAAGCAAAATAAATAATGAAAACATATTACAGAGATTTGTTTTTTACTATTCATTATTAATGTATGAGACATTTAATTTGAATTAAATGTCCCTTTCAACACTGCATTGCAAACCATCAGCATGCATAATAGCACAACTTGAAGGGGTTTACATATCAACAGCAGTCCAGGGATTGATCCCTTAAAAACAATGTTAAAATTAAACTTTTGTGATTTAGATAGAGCATGCATTTTTTTTTCATTTACTTTTATCAAATTGACTTTATCTTCTTGGTATCCTGTGTTGAAAAACATTAGGTTGCAGGCTCAGGTGCAGCAGTGCCCTACTGATGCTCATTGGCTGATAGGTAAAACTCTACTCTGCAAGCTGACATAAAAATGTTGGCTTACATAAGACAGGAATATTGATTTTATAAATATTATGGCTTAGATTACAAGTGGAGCGTTAATTTTTTGTGCGCCCGCAAATAGGCACATTTGCCAGTTTGTGGACGTGCGATAAATAACCAGCAATTACAAGTGGCTGGTTATTGCTACTGCGAGCTCGCGGTAGCTATTAGCGTTTATAAAATTAACCAGAGATCAGATCTCTGGTTAATTTTATAAATAACCCCCAAATGGCCCTAAATCAAGTGTTATGTCCTTTAAATACTTTATTAAAAAATAAAGATAGTAGCATTAATAAAATAACTGCACTTAGTAGTTTTGGGGGGCTAAAGTTGGCAGATGTAGGGTGTTAAAAAAAACGGCACTGAAAAGTGTCTTTACATTACGGTCCGTGGGAACTGTGTGTTCCCTGTAAATATATATTTATATACTTATATATATTTATGTGTTAATATCTGTATATATATATATATATATATATATATACACATAAACACATACATATATATGTATATAAGCATATACATATATATTTACAATTTGATGTCATCACTGCACGACTTACCCCCTTTGTTGCGCTAGTTCTCATGCCATTGTCATAGCATGGGAACGAGGCTTCCATTGGCGCTTATGGAAGCGCGCTCTTGTGAGCACAATGCTTCCCAGCAATGCGAACACAATTGCGGCTAACATTTGTATGTGCTGGTGGTATTACTCAGTGGATTGCAAATATCGCTGCCAAATCTATATTTTGCGCTCCACTTATAATTTAGCCCTATATAAGAAAAGAAAAAAACTGCAACATTACTTGGGCTTATAACAAAAATAGCTACACCCTGCAGTTCGTGTAAAGATGTAGGTCATAATATAAGGCAAAAAGCATGTAATAAAACTAGAATTATTTAGTGCATCTTCATATGTATCAGTGTGCATGCAGTTACATTGGTGTGTACACCACTCACCTGCTCCTCAGCACAGCTCTGCACTGTGTCACTGGGCAACATGCAGCAGGATTCTCGGAGGCCGGACACCAGCAGAGGAACCTGTTTTCTAGATTTCAAATAAAAAAATAGTACTCAGTAAGCTAATATCCCACATTAGAGGAGAAATATTTTTTGTGAATACACTTAGGCACAAATTAAATTAAAATTCTCGTTTTTATTATTTAAAGGAAGATAATACTCATATGCTAAATAACTTGCAAGTGATGCAGCATAACTAAAAAGCGGACATGAAAATCTTACCTGAACATTTCTATATAAAAAAAAAGATTATATTTTTCCTCAAAATATCCTCAGCTCACAATAGGAAGTACTCTTTAAACAGTTACACTTCAGCTTCTGTCAGATGTATGCTGAAAAAACAGATAGTCAGCTTTATTGGTGCTGTGGTCACACTTTACTTTGCTGTGATCTTGAGAGATTTCATAGAAAACGTCCTTAAACTGAGAAGGGAAATAACATGACTGTGCCTGCACGCTCCCTTGCAAGTTCCGGACTAGCATCCTGATTGGCTGCTTAAAGTCCCTATACAATGTGATGTGGCTACTGAGAACATTTTGAGGTAAAATATTTCCATTTTTACATAGATATTTTTTAGTCAGCTTGTTACAGCTATGCTGCATCACTTTCAAATGCTTTAACATTTGGATACCATGTCCCTTTAATAAAAATAGCTGATTTAGCTGAAAAAGAAGGTTGAAAATTAAACATTAAAGTATTGCACACCATTAAAGGGACATAAAACCATATGAATTAACATAAGTTTATAAATATATAATGCAGCCAAAGATAACCTGCAAAAAGGTTTCTGTTTTAACCCCCATTAACCCCTTTAATGCAGGCATAGTTTTGTTTGCAGCAAGCTCCCCCTGGGCATTTCCATATATGGAAGGTGCTATCCAGGCCATAGCTTCAGCAGAATGCACTCATACACATGCACGGTAGGGGGGACAGTCGCATGACACCCGACTAAAGCAAGGTTTGGAGAAGGACACTGATAAGGGGGGTGGAGCAGTCTAAACATGATGGCAACACTAAAGTGTAAGTCATTTTGCAGATTTTTGGAAATTTTATTAAAATACTTTTTCTTTTACACTTTTTTCACACATTTTTTACCTCAGTTGACCCTTTCATAATATGTACATAACTCAAAATGTTTTATGTCACTTTAAATGTTCAAGGTATATTTACAGTAATCGTATTGCAGCAAAATAAAAATCTCTGAATGTACATTTTTGTCCCACATTTGAGTAACACAGCCTTGCCAGCATTACACGTATTTAGTAAATTTACTAACAGTTTAAGGAGAGTTCTAAGTAAACGACTTTAACATAAATGATAAAATGGAATTTCACTTAGAGACCGTCATCTCCTGCAATACACAGTTACATATTCATAAATGTGCACATTTTGCTCAGTCTCACTGCATTTACTAAAGCTGTGCTCATATCACTGGTTTCACTTGCTATAGTCCTATCAGAAAATAACAAGTTAGACAGAAGAAGATACAAGCAGAATTGACACCCCCTTTACCCAAACGTCCTAAAGTACTCCCAGCTAGAGGTGCACAAACGTCCTAAAGTACTCCCAGCTAGAAGCGCACAAACATCCTAAAGTACTCCCAGCTAGAGGTGCACAAACGTCCTAAAGTACTCCCAGCTAGAGGCGCACAAACATCCTAAAGTACTCACAGCTAGAGGTGCACAAACGTCCTGAAGTACTCACAGCTAGAGGTGCACAAACATCCTAAAGTACTCACAGCTAGAGGTGCACAAAATGTTGTACAGTACTCACACAGATAGAGGTGCACAAACATCCTAAAGTACTGACAGCTAGAGGTGCACAAACATCCTAAAGTACTCACAGCTAGAGGTGCACAAATTCCCTAAAAGTACTCACAGCTAGAGGTGCACAAATGTCCTACAGTACTCACAGCTAGAGGTGCACAAATGTCCTACAGTACTCACAGCTAGAGGTGCACAAACGTCCTAAAGTACTCACACCTAGTGGTGAACAAACATCCTAAAGTACTCACAGCTAGAGGTGCACAAACATCCTAAAGTACTCTCAGTTAGAGGTGCACAAACATCCTAAAGTACTCCCAGCTAGAGGCGCACAAACATCCTAAAGTACTCACAGCTAGAGGTGCACAAACGTCCTGAAGTACTCACAGCTAGAGGTGCACAAACATCCTAAAGTACTCACAGCTAGAGGTGCACAAAATGTTGTACAGTACTCACACAGATAGAGGTGCACAAACATCCTAAAGTACTGACAGCTAGAGGTGCACAAACATCCTAAAGTACTCACAGCTAGAGGTGCACAAATTCCCTAAAAGTACTCACAGCTAGAGGTGCACAAATGTCCTACAGTACTCACAGCTAGAGGTGCACAAATGTCCTACAGTACTCACAGCTAGAGGTGCACAAACGTCCTAAAGTACTCACACCTAGTGGTGAACAAACATCCTAAAGTACTCACAGCTAGAGGTGCACAAACGTCCTAAAGGACTCACAGTTAGCGGTGCACAAAAATCCTAAAGTACACACAGCTAGAGGTGCAAGACAAAATTTCTAGTTTAACCTGTATTTGCTAACACAAATCCTGGGTACAATAATATTAATAAATATGGGGGATTTTCACACAATCATTTGATGAATAGGAGACATCACTCTAGTTTGCAGCCACTGTAGAATCAGCCTTCAATACAATCAGATAGCAGTACTCTTGTACGTTTTGGATGTCAGGCTTAATAAAGCTAAGGCAGCTGTTACTGTGAGCTCTGTATAACTGTAGCTCTACTGCAGTTTTCCCCTCTGCAGTGCATTCTGCAAGGTCAGTTTGGGCAGAATTAGAACATTTGAAAAATTAAGTTTTTAAAAGTACTAAAATCTACTTTATTTAGCAACATGATCAGTCACAAATGATCACCTTCTTCATTTTCCCAAAATGTTACGTTACCCAGCTAATTAGTACTTGTACAGCAGCACAACGGCATTCTGTAGAAGCTACAACTAAGTTTGTGAGGAAGTTTATCAATGCTGCCAAAGAAATGTGCATGCTGCAGCATAACACATCTGCAGTGTGTATGAGCATCAGTTCACTTACTTTTTACGTTTTTTTATAATATATACAACACACTCAATGTAATCACTTGAATAGAAAGCAGTTTCTATTTAAATGGTCACCTTATCATATAGTGGCATATCCACGCTTGAGTTTTAAAAGACAAACTATAGCTTTTTCAAAGGTAAAAAATAAAAATTTTAAATGTCCCAATAAAAAGACAGTTAAAAAAATGTTTAGCACCATTATAATATTGTCCACAAGATGGCAGCACTTCCACTGTATTTAATAGCTGTAAACACAACCTGAACAGTACATTTGTCCTGAGCATATATATTTCTCTTTCCTCAATCACCTACCTCCCTTTTTCCACATGTCTTTATTTTATTAATTATATGTCACTTACTTCATAGTGTGCATACTAAAGCATCCAGAAAAAATGTTAGGGGTTTTAAGCACAATGCCATAATCTACTTAGTAAAACTCTTACATAGTTACATACAACAAACTACTTGCTTTTAGTATTAAAAGGGACGGTCTACACCGTCATCTTAAAGTCTTATCTTATCTTAAGCTGCAAATAGCCTCCTACACCCCTATCTATAGCATGCAGCAGGAATGGTAAAAAAAAAAAGTTATTTTAAAATGAATATTGTTTCTGGCCACTTTGAAATACCTGCCAAGCTCCACCCACTGATGACATCACGATATGGGCTGCATATGGTGTCCAATCACTAGTTGGATACAACAGACTGTCAATGCTATTCAGCAGAGTGCCTAGACGCAGCCCAGATTGTGATGTCATCAGTGGTCCGAGCTTGGCAGCCATTTAAAAGTGGCCAGAAACAATATTCATTTAAAATAACTTTTTTACTGTTACTGCTGCATGATAATAGAAATGGGTACAGGAGGCTATTTGCAGCTTAATCTAAGGTAAGACTGTAAGATGACTACGGTGTAGACTGTCCCTTTAATTGGACAAGGCACTTTTCAGCATAAAATATGCACAAACCACAAACTGAGAACAACAATCAGTAATTGGGGCCAACGCTTTATAGGTTTAGGAGTAAGAGTCCTTACTCTTAGACCTGAAACTTACAGATCACATTTGGGTGGTAACCCTATGTAGATGACCTCCTACTGAGTGCCGGGCATACGTGAATTGTCTGGCACTGAATATTGGGAAGATACTAATGAGACTATACATATAAATATATATAATAAATTTACTTTTTATTTGCAAAACACCCTTGCCTGTGCTCCTCTTATTTCTTATACTATATACAAGCAAAGCTTTAGGATTCTATCTCATGTTCCAACTGATTTTAATATAAAGTATTTCTTAGCCTTTTCTCCTGTTACTATTTAAAGCACACAAGAATTTCTTCCCTGTAACCTCTGAGGTCTCAAGGAATACAAATATTGTGTTTCTTAAAGCATTGCTGATTCTGCCTCTGGTCTAGAATTATTGAAGCACTTGGGTTTCCTATGTAGTCTAAATGTCTGGTCAGCTGAGTGATTCTACCCATAGCTAGTTACCGCATATCAGATATATTAGCTACATTTTCCGGATTTCCCCCCAAATATTTAGTGATGTGCATATTTTTATAGTACATACTATTATACTGTATTATGTTACTTATTGCTGTGAATATTTTATTTTTTATAAATGTATGTCAGTGAGATGTAATATACATACAGATTGTATATATACACACACACACACATATATATATGGCTTAGATAGGGGCAAAAAAAGACTAGCAATCCGCCCAATCAGATACGATTGACACCCCCTGCTAGCGGCCGAATGTGCAATGCCACCATCTGCACAAGCATTTCTAGTGAAATGCTTGTGTAATGATAAATGCAGACAGCTTATATTGTCGCCATTTATTGATGTGCAGACATTGATAATTCGGCCCCTATGTGGTGAAGATGTAATCTGAATACAGTTGAAAAGTATTCTTTTATTTCTTGTAATAACAGAGGTGCTGGAAGAAGCATAATTTTCATCAAATTTTGCAGAAATACATGACTGTATGGGACAGGTTCTTACTGTTTATTTAGTAAAGGGTATGACCTTCAACACATTAGTTTACCAGTATTCTGTACATCTGACACTGAAGCAGAGCTTCCTTTTTGAGCAGAAAATTGGCCTCCCACCTAATAATTGCACTAGAATTATTGGAAATTACAGCATCTCTGTGCTCTGTAGAAAACATGGCATTAGGAGAGTGCTTACTGAGAGGCTGACCTAATATAGTGCTCACAGCATTCTACAGAGATTAGGAGAGTGATGAGAGACTGTCACCTTATTTTCTTTCTCAACCATCCTTGAAGGTGGACAGGTTTGCAAGAAGTGAACCTGTCCATATGCAATTGCCACTTGCGATGTTTCAATGCATGGCAAAAAAATGTCATTGCACGAGAGGATTCTTGAGCAATGCTGCCCCCTGTTCTGGTGCAACCAATTGTACTAGAGCAGGAAATCTTAACAAGAAAGGGTTGGGGTGATTTATTTTGCCATATCTGAGGTGGGGGAGAGAAAAAAGAAGTGTATTTTGCTCCTTAAATTTGTGGCATAGCTGGAAAAGTTGTGTATGGAGCTTAATAAATCTACCCCATAGTTTAGCCAAAGACATCACCTGTCAGGTCATCACTTTCCAATCTTTCTGCCAAAACCCCAAGCAATATATAGAAAGTTCCAGGTTGTTGTGTTCCCTCCATAGTTACAAAAGGGAGGTAATATTTTAATGAAGACTTTTGACTCTTGGCCCAATATTTTCCCCAAACTACTTATATAGATGGCAGGTGTCCAATATTTAATAGAACAGTCTGCTATTTTCACATGTTGTACATTTTATTGACTGCGCCTGACTGGGTGTATGGCTGGCAAAGGCTGTAGGTCGTTGGCACTGATGTGATGTAGGCATAGATATGGGTGACAAGGGCTCAAATCTGAGATCTGATATGGATATACAGCTAACAAAGGCTGCAGGACCTATCTGATGGAGGCATATGGGAGACAGGAGTAAAAGGGCCATGGGAATGTTCTGGGTATATTGATGACAAAAACTGCAGGACTTTGGAACTGATCTAAAATTTAATAGAGGCATATGGGAGACAGGGGCTAAAGGAAAGGGCAATCAGACTGTTGTGAGTTCTGATGTAGACATAGGGATGAAAGAGGCACATTGGTTTCCTATCTGAATTATGAAGAGGGCATATTATTATTGACAGGAGCTTCAAGGCCATGAGTCTCATCTGAGGTCCAATATGGACATAAGACTGCCAGACGCAACAGGACTATGACTCTGATTATGACCCTGTATAATAGGTACCTCTATCACCAGCTGGTTGTCCACTATTTTGTAGAGGACAGCTGGAAAACCTAAATCACAGCGAACATAAAAGTGCTTACTGTTTAGTGAGCAGCTTGGAGTCTCCACATAATGTGCTCAGGGTTTCCTCAGTGATGTTGCTTAAGTCCATGGTGTCCACTTCCCTGTCATACTCTGGGTAAGGAGCGTTGCTGGCGAAGCAGTGGTACATTCCCACCCTGTCCCGTTTCTTGCAGCACTCGTAGTGCTTTGATTTTACAACCTTCTCATGTCCACAGAACTGAGCGAGAACTTTCTCCCACTGTCCGAAAGAAAAGAAATAAAGAAGATAATATTAGAATTATACTTCTAAAGTAGAGATCCATCACCTGAAAATGTCTGAAAATGGATCATGATTTGGCTAAAATAAATAAATACATTTTGGCAATCAACCAGCATTTTAATGACTTTATAGGTAGGTTTTAGCATCATCTAAAACTACTCGCTTCAGTAGTCCTAATTGCTAGAAATGTAAACAAGATGGGCTTTTCATTACTTAAAATAAAGATGATTGGCAAAGCATTAAAAGAAGAGCAATGAATCTAAACTTAACTTAAAGGACACTGTAATTCAAGGGAAGGTAGAGTCAAAATTAAATCTTCATGATCCAGATAGAGGAAATAGTTTTAAGAGACTTTCCAATTGACTTCCATTAACAAATTGTGCACAGCCTTTTTATGCATATGCTTTTCAGCAAAGGATATCAAGAGAACAAAGTTCAATAGAAGCTAATTTTAAACAACTTTCCAATTTACTTCTATTACCAAATTTTGAGGTAAGATCAGGAGTGTGCACGTGTCTGCCGCACTTTATGGCAGCAGTTTTACAACAATGTTATACATTAGCAAGAGCACTAGAGGCAGCACTATTTTCCCATCATGTAGTTCTCCAGACGTGTGTACCCTACCTATCTAGATATCCCTGCAACAAAGAATAACATGAGAACAATGCTAACTTAATCATAGAAGTAAATTGAATATTTTTTTATAATTATATTCTCTGTCTGAATCATACAAAAAAATGCTGAATCATGAAAGTTTCATTTTGATTGTTCTGTCATTTTAAGATGGCTCTTTGTATAAGCTATAAACTAATATAATAATCTCATGCTTTAAGGTATACAATGATGGCTTAGCTGGAGTAATAAGATGAATACAGCCCGCTTTAGTCTTTACATAGGAATTTCAAGAAAGTTGTAATCCTCAAAGTACTTAAAGGGACATAATACTCATATGCTAAATCACTTGAAACTGATGCAGTATAACTGTAAGAAGCTGACAGGAAAATATCACCTGAGCATCTCTATGTAAAAAAGGAAGATATTTTACCTCACAATCTCCTCAGCAGAGTAAGTTCTGTGTAAAAAGTTATACTTCACCTGCTCCCAGCTGCAGGTAAAAATAAAAAAAAAATGAAGAAATGAACAGCAGCCAATCAGCATCAGCAGTGCTGAGGTCATGAACTCTTACTGTGATCTCATGAGATTTGACTTAACTCTCATGAGATTTCATAGTAAGCTTCCTTTACCTGATTGGTGAAATAATATGAGAGTTCACGAGGCTCATCCTTTCAGCTGTCCCAGGACAGACACACTAAAATGCTGCTTAGAAATCCTTTACAATGGGATGTGGCTACTGAGGAACTTTTGAAGTAAAATATCTTTCTTTTTTACATAGAGATGTTCAGGTGCTATTTTCTAGTCAGCTTTTTACAGCTATGCTGCATCACTTTCAAGTGTTTAAACATTTGGGTATTATGGCCCTTTAAATGAACTTGAAAAATTGAATCAAGATTTCTCTGAGGTCAATTTCCATTTAAAAGATACTCAAAGGGATTTGAAACTCCAAACTTTCCTCTCATGATTCAGTGTTATCAATTAAATTGAAAAAAAAAACCTGTTCACTGCTATTATGATATTGACTTTGTCCTTTGTTTTAAAGCATACCTAGGTATGCTCAGGAGTGTCAGCGCTATACGGCAGCAGTGCTGCAACGCATTTTGTAACAGTGATGGTAGAAGTGTTTGCACAATGTGTAACAGGGTAAAAGCTTGCTTGCAAAACTCTTGCTATATAGAGCTTTTGGGTTTCATGCACAATTAATTGAACTCACTGGCTTTTATAGAAGGAACATGTGCACCCTCCTGAGCCTATCAACCTGTTTAACAAAAAAAAGAGTATCTAGAGAATGAAGTAAATCTGATTGTAGAAGTAAAGTGTAAAGTTTTTTCAAGTTGTACTGTCTTTCTGAATCATGAACGAGAAATGTAAGTTTCATGTTCCTTTTAATAGCCATATACACAATCTTTCATGATTCAGATAGAGCATGCAATTTTAAACAACTTTCTACTTTACTTCTATTATCAAATTGTCTTCGTTCTCTTGGTGTCTTTTGTTAAAAAGCAGGGACGTAAGCTTAGGAGTGTGCATGTGTCTGGAGGAATGTTACCATTTGCAGGAGCACTAAATAGCAGTACTATGTAGTGCTCCAGACACCTACGTAGGTATCTCTTAAACAATAAATACTTAAAGGGATATTCCAGCCAAAATTGGAAACCACATGGGTGCATTTCGGTATTGAACAGAATAAATTTTGTAATATACATGCATTAGCAAAAATGCTTCTAATAAAAGCTACAGCTGTTTCAAAAGTGTATTTAAGTATGCACCGTGCACCAGCATTTTAAACAGAGCACTTGTTCAGAGAGCCTAAGGTACTTGTACCATCTGTACCATTTGTTAATTGATGACATGATACAAGCCCCACTGATGATCTGAGCAGCTGCATTATTTAAATGCTGGTGCACTGAGAATATCTAGTTATGCTTCACATGCACATGCAGAGAAAAATGTTAACACTAAAACAGTGATAACTTTTACTAGAAGCATTTTTGCCAATACATGTATTTACAATTTATTTAATTTACTCCTATTATCAATTTTTCTTCGTTCTCTTGTTATCTTTATTTGAAAAAAGTAAAAATGTAAGCTTAGGAGCCGGCCCATTTTTGGTTCAGCACCTGGGTAGGGATTGGTGTCTAAATGTAGCGATTTAAAAGCCCTAGATAAAGAATGTTGTTAATAAAATTATTATATACCACAAAAAAGTCATATTATGGAAAAACATTTGCTTTCCAGTTTGGTGCAAATACTGAAAACTGACAAATAACAGAATGTTACAATTTCATATTTTCCAGAAACAGATTGTTAATATTCACCACTTACAGCAGTGTGAGCACAAGGCACATTGTCATCCTTGCAGCATTTCTTGTACTCTTTCTCTAAGCGGTTGATGGTCTTGGCTTGACGAACATAGTGTCCAAATCCAGACTGGGGCAGCTGGCTCTGAGCATAGAAGGGTCGCAGCTTCCTCAGCTTGCATATGTTTTGAATATTGCTGGACTTGGGTTCTCCTGGTGGGAAAGAAAGGTCAGGGTGTTTGAACTTGCTGTCCTTATGGCATTTGGGTGAGGAAGGTGAGCAGGGCCTGACACTTCGTGGACTCCCCACGGATGGGGCATCAGCGCTGCCTATTTCATGTAAGTCTGCTGGTTTGGGGGGTATGCTGTAACTTGGATTAGAAGCATCTTTGCTGAAACAAGTTTCCCTTTCTGATCCTTTCTTTGTGCAGCAATGGTAATGCCTTGTCTTCACAGAAAACTCCTCATCACAGAAGTCCTGCAGGACAGTCTTCCACTATAAAGAGGTCAATAAAACATCAGAATAAAGAAAGAAAGAAAACTATATCCTTAGCCAAAGCTTCCAAGGAGATTTGTGACTTCCCAATATCATAGCACAATATATTGTTAAGTTTTGTTCATAAAACATATTAAGTTTTTGTAAATCTTCAATAAAAATTTATAAACTAAAAATAAATCATAATGAAAAAGACCTCATTCAAAAAGTTTTGTTCCAGCGGTCTTGCTATGTATCATTATACAACCAATATTATTTAGTGCATATAAGAATTATGTAGAGACTTCACAGTAGTTTTATAAATATTGCAATAATAATCATAGAAAAAAAATGTCAAAAAGATTGTAACAGAATAATATCCCTGGTATAATAAAACAGCAAGATGAAAACTGTAAAATGACAAATTATTAACAGCCTCCTTTCAAACCTTATCTAACTGTTCTATCCCTTTCTCACCACTGTAAGTAGCACGTAGAGACAGCTTTTTATATACACAAAAGTAACTTGTTTGGCAGGCATTGCAGTATGCTATGAAACCACCCAACTACATCCAATCATTTTCATATCATATAGCAATAGGTACCCAATCCAAGTTGCTTCTTTAAAAATACAATAGTTGGTCCTGGTAAAAAAAAAATTGCACTTCA
This sequence comes from Bombina bombina, assembly GCF_027579735.1. Taxonomy (NCBI): domain Eukaryota; kingdom Metazoa; phylum Chordata; class Amphibia; order Anura; family Bombinatoridae; genus Bombina; species Bombina bombina. Next base: position 1,427,975,319 of record NC_069499.1, on the reverse strand, counting down.
TGACATTTCTGTATCTTGTCTCCTTTCCCTGTAAAAATCCTACCTATTTAGGGGTTAGGAGGATACATGCCTTCTCCTTTTCCTGCCACTAACTATTTTATTTTAAGCTTGGTGAGTGCTATATAAGGAAGATATGGAAATTTCAGTCATATTTAATTTCCAGTTATCGTGACTTGCCCTAACAGCATTCACCAAAGAAGATTTTAAAACCAACAAAATCTAGGGTGTGCAGTTTAGAAAATAAAAAATAATCTAATAATGATGCTAACAGTATAAAGTAAGAACAGTCATTAAAGGGACATTAAGCACTAAATACATGCTAGATAGAATGATGCATTCAAAGAAAAGATTAGTCCATGACTAACATGTAGATGTATTTTTTAAAGTTTCATTAGTTGTTTAAAAAGTGACAAAATAAGTGCAAAGTTTTAGTGTCTATAAAACACTGGGAGCTGCCATGTTGTAACTTGTGTTACCTTCTCTGCTGTGGCCAATTAGGGACAGTTATACATAGGTCATTAGAGTGTGCAGCCAATGGTTGTGCTGGATTTAACAGTGTTCTGAACTTCCATTTCTAACAGGAACTGAAAAGCTCACAATTTCAGAATGGTGTTACAGGCAAAGAGGACAAAATAAATAATGAAAGTATATTGCAGAGTTGTTTTATTATATACAATTTATCATTTTATATTACCATCTCAAAGTGTTTAATGTCCCTTTAAGCATCCAAAGTATTAGATAAAGAAAATCACCTGACAAACGCTGGCCTCAGCAGAAGCACACATATAACTCTAAAGTGAGAAGAACCGTATTATATTATGTTACATAGATCCTCAGAAGAAAAACCTGCATCACATTCCAGTGACATGAGCGCCCATATTATTTTAAAAATGTTACTTTTATAGAGCTTGACAATATTTAGCCTACATGGTATACTCGTGGAAATATCAACAAAGCAAATAAAAAAAAAAGTATAGGTAATTAATTAGAGTTTCAATGGCTACAGGTAAAAAGCACTTCCGTGGACACAGCTGCACAATTAAAGAGACTGAAAACACCAACATGTTCTTTCAAGATTTAGATAGAAATACAATTGTAAATAACTTTCCAATGTACTTGTATTATCAAGTTGACTTCATTCTCTTGTTATCCTTTGCTGAAGGAACAGCATTACACTACTGGCAGCTAGATGAACACATCTAGTTAGCCAATCATAAGAGACAATTTGTGTGCAGGCACCAATCAGCAACTAGCTTCCACTAGATTAGGACATGTGTGTATTTATTTAAAAAACAAGAGATACCAAGAGAATGAAGCACATTTGAAAATAGAAGTGAATTTAAAAGTGGGTTAAAATGACTCTCTGTTTAAATCATGCAAGTTTAATTTTGACTTTCCCATTCCTTTAACTATTCTAATTAATTTAGCTGGTATTTTACAAAGGAGTAAACCTTAAATCTGGTTCAAAAACAGGAAACAAAAACTTGAAAGTGTTTTCTAATGGACTGAAATACTGCTCTGTTCTATTGGTATCCTTTGTTGAAAAGCATACCTAATTAGGCACAAGAGCAGATATGCAATACTGGGAGCTAGCTGCTGATTGGTGGCTGCACATATTTGCCTCTTGCCATTGTGTCACCCGATGTGCTCAGCTAATTCCCATCTGTTAACAGCTGCTCCTTCAACAAAGGATTCAAAGGGAATGAAACAGATTTGATAATAAAAGTAAATTGGAACATTATTTAAAATTGTATGCTCTATTTGATTCATGAATGAAACATTTTGCATTTCATGTCCCTTTAAATTTCCATGAATGAATTCAAACAGACCCCTTTGTATGGAAAAAATAGACCAATAGACAATTATTAGTAAAGTAATGACAACTTGTCTATGGAATAATCCATTGATCTAATGCAGGTGAAACTTATTTTACTAATACAAAACAGAGAATATTTAGTAAATACAGACTTTAGAAAGAGACTGCACACCTTTATTCTTTTTGTGATACAAAATGCCACGCAGGCTGAATCATTTCGCTTCTTTGGTTTATGGTACATGTGTTTGAGAGTCTAGTCCATGGCTTTGAAAAGTTGATAATTCCGCCCCCTTTTAACTTTAAAGGGACAGTATACACTCATTTTCATATAACTGCATGTAATAGACACTACCATAAAGAATAAGATGCACAGATACTGATATAAAAATCCAGTATAAAAATTTTAAAAACTTACTTAGAACATCTTAGTTTAGCTCTGTTGAAAAGGTAGCTGGAAAGCCCACTGCAAGTGGGAAATAAGACACTCCCCCTTCTTTTGCATATGAAAAGACCCTTTACACAAACAGGAGCAAGCTGGAGAAGGTAGCTGACGGTATTCACATAAAACTTTGGGGCTTGGTTAGGAGCTTGAAAATCAGAGCAATGTTATTTAAAAATAAGCAAATCTATACATTTAAAAAAAACAAACTTTATGGGCTATATAAATAGATCATCTACAAAACATTTATGCAAAGAAAAAATGAGTGTATAATGTCCCTTTAAGTGACATTAAACACTTTGATATATTTATATAAAATGTTTAATTATACTTAGCAAAAGAAGTTTGCAATATACTTTCATTATTATTATTTTTGTTCCATTTCCCTGTAATTTAATTCTGAATATTGTGGTCTTCCCAAATTCCTGTTAAAAGTCCAAGTGCAGACACATTTGTAATCCACACAGTGATTGGTTACACACTCTAGTAAACCACTTATAACTATCCCTAATTGGCCTTAGCAGAAAAAGAAACCCAAGTTATAATATTGCCGCACACACTGCTTTAAGGACATTAGAATGTTCCCTATTTTTTTCAATATTTAAAAAACTAATATAATTTTAAAAAATGCATGTCTATATTATAATTAATCTAATCTTTGCTCTGAATACATCATTCTTTCAATGAATCATTTAGTGCTAGATTACAAATAGAGTGCTAATTTACTGCACACCCGCAAACGGGCGATAAATAACCAGCCATTACAAAAGAGCTGGTTATTGCTACCGTGAGCTGCCACGAGTGCTTATAAAATGAACAAAAGATCAGATCACTGCTTAATTTTATAAATGTCCACCATATGCCCCAAACATCAAGTGTAATATACTTTATTTAAAATTAAAGACAGTAGCATCTTTATTTTTTAATAAAATAACTGCAAAAAGCAGTTATGAGGGTTTAAACTTGGCGGGTGTGGGTGTTTGCTAAAAAAACGCCACTGAAAAGTGCCTTTACATTGCAGTCTATGGGAACTGTGTCTTCCCTGTAAATATATATATGTATATGCTTATATGCATATATATTTATGTGTTAATATGTCTATATACACTTATTAGTTCAAGAAACAAAGTGTCCGACTGATCGAGGCGGTCAGGGTAAGGAGCAGCGGTAGCGACGACATGCTATCAGTGGCGTCACTAGGGGGGGGCGGGCCGCACCCGGGTGACACCCTCCAGTGGGTGACACCAAAAAAAAAAAATTTTTTTTTTTTTTTTTAAATTTTATTGAAATTCAAAGAAATAGAATGTTGAGATGCATAGATTATTTTATTTGAGGCTGACATTTGTGAACATTAGTGGGACTGGGGAAGTTGTAGACACACAATTTTTTTGCCCCTTGAGCCAGTGCTGCAATTTCAACAAATAGTTTTCCCGGCTGCTTTTGCTTGTTTGTACTTTGCTCCTCCCCTGCCCAATTTCACTATGAATGTTGTGGGTGTGCCGTGGGGCTTGCAAAGTTGCGCTGCTAGCCTAAACCTGCCTGCCTATCTGTGCTCACTGCTCAGTGACATGCGGCCCAGGGCTGTGCACTGACAGACTTGGAACAGAGTCAGAGAGCAGAATTTTCATAGTTTGCGCGCCTAAACCTTTTCTTCAGTGATTTATTTTAGAGTGCTCTGTTTATCTTTCATTTGATGTTCTGCTGAGCCAGGGAGCAGCTCTAGGCATGAGCTTCCTAATTAATGCAGTGCAGTTTACATATTTTGTATGTGTGTGTCTGAGTTTTTGTGTGTCTCAGTGTTTTTGTGTGTGTGTTTTTGTGTGTCTGTCTGAGTGTGTTTCCGAGTGTTTGTGTGTGCATCTGAGTATGTGTTTAAGTGTGTCTGAGTGTTTGTATGTGTGTTTGCCTGTGTTTTTGTGTGTGTCTGCTTTCTGGGGGGGGGGGTGACACCATGACTTACCGCACCGGGTGACACCAACCCTAGTGACGCCACTGCATGCTATGAGGTTGGGACCCACCTCTGAAATATAAGAACCGTAAGTGATGGACTGTCCGTGATGACAAGGAATTAAGAGGTATGAACCTTTTATGTGCGCTTTTGGGAGGTCGCAATCGCATTGCACCTCACTCGTAATACCAGAGCACATTTGCGTGTGCTGGTATAACTCAGTTGAGCGCAAATATCGCCTTTGCCGAAGCGATATTTTGCGTGCAACTCGTAATCTGGCCCTTAGTGTTTATATCCCTTTTAGGTATTCGCGTGCATCAATGGCGATCTAACATTCTTGAATTCCTTCTCTGGCCAGATAGAATTTACTTTGATGAAATAATTAGAATGAAATCACAAAAATAAGAAAAAAAAACTGCAAATGTGCATTTCTACATTGGGTGTTCTACTACATGAATAAGGTAACCTATACACATTGCAGCAAAAGTATATGTCCCTTTAATTAATGCTGAGGTTTAATAATATTGATCATGCTGATATCTACACTTAATCAAATAATCACTTAGCTAATACCATGTGAAATAGCTTTTGAGAGCTACATTCATTAAATATACAATATGATAATATACAGTATGTACATACTCACCACATTCTTTAAGCAGTGCAATCTGCCAGACTGGCGGCAGCACTCTGCATAACCTTCCTCCATGCTGTTAATTGCACCTCCCTGCCGGCTGAGGTGGGAAAATCCTGTCTGAGGAAGGTTATGAGGTCCATAGTTAATCTTAGGTCGCTTCTTGCTGCATATATTTCCAATGTTGCTGGGACTGGGATATCCAGGAGGAAAATCCTGCAGGTTGTTGCCTGTAGATGTGGTCAAGCCTTTCGAAGGTCTTCTTCCACGTGGGCTCAGAACAGACTCTTCTTGGATGAGAAAAGGGGGCCGGACTATAACCAAAAGAGCAAAATGTATCTTATACACTGCTTATTAAAGGGACAGTCTAGTCAAAATTAAAAACTTACATGATTCAGATAGGGCATGTCATTTTAAATAACTGATTGGCTAAAATGCTAATTTATCAAAAGAACTGAGATAAGGGGGCAGTTTGCAGAGGTTTAGATACGTGGTAATCATAGAGGTAAAAAAATATATTAATCTTGTGGGATTGTTAAGGAACCTACCATGTAATATGTTTTGATCATTGGAGTATAATTACTGTTTGAAATTGTTTTGTTGTAATGAATACTTTGATACAAATAAAAGATTAAACAAAAAAAAAATATATATATATATTAATATAACCATGTTGGTTATGCAAAACTGGGGAATAGCGGTAATAAAGGGATTATCTATTTTATGTTAAAATAAGCAAGACCTTTTAACCAAGTCACATCCTACAATCAAAGAAAGAAAATGACAAGCCTTATAAAACACATTAATTCACAACAAATTGACCCCTTGTGTAAATCAGTGCTTCTTAAAATGGGGTCCATTAAACATTTTTTGGGGTCTCCACAAGATTTTATAATGTGCTGTGCTTAGGGAGACACTGTAGGAGAGCAGGAAGGGTCCATGACCCAACAGTATTCTAAGTTTCAATTACCAACCAAACAACAGTGAAGCAATTAGGCAGAAAAGAATAGGAGATTGCTGTTGTACTTCGCTTGTTCTTTAAATGTACATTTTGTTTGGTAACTGCAGTGGCGTCACTAGGGGGGTGCGAGCCGCACCTGGGTGACACCCTCCAGGGGGTGACACCACAAAATTTTTTTTAACTTTTTTTTAAATTCAATGAAAACAGAATTTATGCTTACCTGATAAATTACTTTCTCCAACGGTGTGTCCGGTCCACGGCATCATCCATTACTTGTGGGAATATTCTCTTCCCCAACAGGAAATGGCAAAGAGCACAGCAAAAGCTGCCCATATAGCCCCTCCTCAGGCTCCGCCCCCCAGTCATTCGATCGACGGTTAGGAGAAAAAAAGGAGAAACTATAGGGTGCCGTGGTGACTGTAGTGTATAGAGAAAGAAATTTTTCAAACCTGTTTAAAAATCCAGGGCGGCAGCTTCTCAACCATGCCAGAGTGCAGGAAATACCGATGGCACTCTTTTCGACTGACGCAGAGAAGGCCTTCGACCGGGTCGACTGGCTCTTCCTGCGTCGGGCTATGGAGGTGATGAATTTTGGTAATTCTTTTCTCAATAAGACATTTGCGCTATACACATCCCCTAGCGCCCGAGTACGGTTAAACGGCACACTGTCAGAAGCATTCAAAATTACGAATGGTACCAGGCAGGGGTGCCCTTTGTCCCCCCTTCTGTTTGCGATCTCAATAGAGGCCTTGGCCCATAAAGTCAGACACAACCCTAAAATAACGGGTGTAAAGGTGGGAGACACAGAGCATAAACAGGCTCTGTATGCAGACGACATTTTGTATACCCTCACAAACGTCGACACTTCGGTACCGGAGCTCCTATCAGAGATAGAGACATATGGAAACCTCTCCAACTTCCATCTTAACCTCAACAAGTCGGAACTCCTTAACATCAGTGCACCCCCAGAGCAAATACAGCAATTGAAGTCAGACCTTAAAGTCTCGATAAACACTAGACAATTAAGATACTTAGGTATATATCTCACATCTAAGCCCCAAGACCTATACAAAGATAACTACATAAGATTACGAAATGAGATCATAAGAGACTTATCTTCCTGGAAAAATAAACCACTCACCTGGCTGGGCAAGATCGGTGTAGTAAAGATGAATATCCTCCCCCATATCCTTTACTTATTGCAGACAGTCCCGATCTCACTCCCAAGGGAATATATACCTCAGCTACAAAAGACACTTGAACAATTTGTGTGGTCAAGTACAAAACCAAGAGTTCCTAGGAGAACAATGTATTTACCTAGGGATAAGGGAGGTCTGGGATTTCCGGATTTGTCAGCCTATAGGAAAGCTATATTATTACAGCGTATAGTTGAATGGTCTCAAAACACAACACATAAAGCGTGGGTCAGATTAGATGGACAAATTTTTAAACTCAATAATGTAGGCACATTAGCATGGATCCCATCATCACAACGACCCAAGATACTAAGCAAATACCAGATAACCTCGGAAATACTAAATGAATGGGATAAAGTAGTAGCCACTAACTCACATATTTCCTCCAGAACCTCCCCACTTTTACCAATCATTGAAAACCCTGAATTACCATACTATAAGATCGGAACACGCCCCGGCAGACCTTACCACCTCAAAACCGGCTGTCTATACAATAGATGATTGCGATAGATTGCAATATATTTTCTTCATGGTTAAGGTACAACCAAATGGTACACTTCTTAACACGACACACACACAAAGACGAGCTGGGAAGGAATCCCACACCCTTTGAGCACTTATGTATAGCAAACAGACCACAAAGACGGTTAATCTCACTCATATACAAATTAGTGTCTGACCCCCCCTGACGGCCCACTCCCCACTTACACGAGAACATGGAATAGGGAGCTTAGCACAGATGTAGACAAAGAGTCATGGCTAAAATCATTTCTATTGACAAAACACTCATCGGTTTCAGCAAATGTACAGGAGATACACCTGAAACTACTGTGTAGATGGTATCTCACGCCAACTAGACTTCATAGGCTATACCCCAGGGCTAGCTCTCTGTGTTGGAGAGGGTGCAGGGAACCTGGCTCGCTCCTCCATATCTGGTGGTCCTGCCCGAGGATAATGGGCTTCTGGACAGAGGTGATCGCACAGGTTACAGAGAAACTGAAAGTTAACGTCCCCTGCACCCCGGACACAATGCTTCTTTTGAACATCCCAAAAATCACAGAACCACACAAACAAGCGCTTATGTTGATAATGCTCACAGGAGCTAAAAAACTAATCCCACAAAAATGGAAAACACAGAACATTCCAACACTAGAGGAATGGCGTATTGCAGTAGAGGACCTATTGGTGCTCGAAAGGCTACACTATATTAAGACAAGCCAAGTGGCAACACATGAAATGATGCTAGCCAGTTGGAGGGGTACATCTGTCTAGCCAGCGGGATATTAGCGCGCACTCATGCAGTCTGAGCCACCTGTTTTTTTTTTGTTTTTTTTTCACCCTCCCCCTCCTACCTACCCCTGCAGACTTCTCCTTTTCTCTCCCTTTATACCTCTTCTGAATCTCTTACTCTACTCTACTCTTACTGGCATGCCTGGTCAGTTAAATTACTTGTTTACTGTTTAGAAATAACCTTACTGTTTAAGGAAAACTGTTAAAAACTCAAGCTTATAAATGGAACGCAAGCATCTGGTTAATCCAAAACTTCTGAACTGTACCTACATTGAGACTTAATTTTATTCACAAAAGAGCAAGCCTGGTCAAATGGACCTTTCGTTACTCATTGTATCTACGATGCTTGTTGTTTCTATTTTACTTTATTGTATTGTTGAATGTTTTGTACAATAAAGCTTGTTTAAAAAAAAAAAAAAACCAGGGCGGGCCGTGGACCAGACACACCGTTGGAGAAAGTAATTTATCAGGTAAGCATAAATTCTGTTTTCTCCAACATTGGTGTGTCCGGTCCATGGCGTCATCCATTACTTGTGGGAACCAATACCAAAGCTTTAGAACACGGATGAAGGGAGGGAGCAAATCAGGTTACTTAAACAGAAGGCACCACGGCTTGCAAAACCTTTCTCCCAAAAATAGCCTCCGAAGAAGCATAAGTATCAAATTTGTAGAATTTGGCAAAAGTGTGCAAGGAAGACCAAGTTGCTGCCTTACATATCTGATCAACAGAAGCCTCGTTCTTGAAAGCCCATGTGGAAGCCACAGCCCTAGTAGAGTGAGCTGTGATTCTTTCAGGAGGCTGCCGTCCAGTCTCATAAGCCAATCGGATAATGCTTTTCAGCCAGAAAGAAAGAGAGGTAGCAGTAGCTTTTTGTCCTCTCCTCTTACCAGAGTAAACGACAAACAAAGATGAGGTTTGTCTAAAATCCTTTGTTGCTTCTAAATAGAACTTTAAAGCACGGACTACATCTAAATTGTGTAACAAACGTTCCTTCTTTGAAACTGGTTTCGGACACAGAGAAGGAACAACTATTTCCTGGTTAATATTCTTGTTGGAAACAACTTTTGGAAGAAAACCAGGCTTGGTACGCAAAACGACCTTATCTGAATGGAACACCAGATAGGGTGGATCACACTGCAAAGCAGATAATTCAGAAACTCTTCTAGCAGAAGAAATAGCAACCAAAAACAGAACTTTCCAAGATAGTAACTTGATATCTATGGAATGTAAGGGTTCAAACGGAACCCCTTGAAGAACTGAAAGAACTAAATTTAGACTCCAAGGAGGAGTCATGGGTCTGTAAACAGGCTTGATTCTGACCAAAGCCTGTACAAAAGCTTGTACATCTGGCACAGCTGCCAGGCGTTTGTGTAACAAAACAGATAAGGCAGAAATCTGTCCTTTTAGAGAACTCGCTGACAACCCTTTATCCAAACCCTCTTGGAGAAAGGAAAGAATCTTAGGAATTTTAATCTTACTCCAGGAGAATCCCTTGGATTCACACCAACAGATATATTTTTTCCATATTTTATGGTAAATCTTTCTAGTCACAGGTTTTCTGGCTTGGACCAGAGTATCTATCACTGAATTTGAAAACCCACGCTTGGATAAAATCAAGCGTTCAATTTCCAAGCAGTCAGCTGCAGAGAAACTAGATTTGGATGTTCGAATGGACCTTGTACTAGAAGATCCTGTCTCAAAGGTAGCTTCCATGGTGGAGCCGATGACATATTCACCAGGTCTGCATACCAAGTCCTGCGTGGCCACGCAGGAGCTATCAGAATCACAGAGGCTTTCTCCTGTTTGATCCTGGCTACGAGCCTGGGAAGGAGAGGAAACGGTGGAAACACATAAGCTAGGTTGAACGACCAAGGCGCCACTAATGCATCCACTAGAGTCGCCTTGGGATCCCTGGATCTGGACCCGTAGCAAGGAACCTTGAAGTTCTGACGAGACGCCATCAGATCCATGTCTGGAATGCCCCATAATTGGGTTAACTGGGCAAAGACCTCCGGGTGGAGTTCCCACTCCCCCGGATGGAAAGTCTGACGACTCAGATAATCCGCCTCCCAGTTGTCTACTCCTGGGATGTGAATTGCAGATAGATGGCAGGAGTGATCCTCCGCCTATTTTTGATGATCTTGGATACCTCTCTCATCGCCAAGGAACTCTTTGTTCCTCCCCGATGGTTGATGTAAGCTACAGTCATCATGTTGTCTGACTGGAATCTTATGAATCCGGCCTTTGCTAGTTGAGGCCAAGCTCGGAGAGCATTGAATATCGCTCTCAGTTCCAGGATGTTTATTGGGAGAAGAGACTCTTCTCAAGACCATAGACCCTGAGCTTTCAGGGAATTCCAGACCGCGCCCCAGCATAATAGACTGGCGTCGGTCGTGACAATGACCCACTCTGGTCTGCGGAAACTCATTCCCTGAGACAGGTGATCCTGAGTCAACCACCAACGGAGTGAGTCTCTGGTTATCTGGTCTACTTGAATCTGAGGAGACAAGTCTGCATAGTCCCCATTCCACTGATTGAGCATGCACAGTTATAATGGTCTTAGATTAATTCGAGCAAAAGGAACTATGTCCATTGCTGCAACCATCAATCCTACTACTTCCATGCACTGAGCTATGGAAGGCTGCAGAATAGAGTGAAGAACTTGACAAGCGTTTAAAAGCTTTGACTTTCTGACTTCTGTCAGGAAGATCTTCATTTCTAAAGAATCTATTATTGTTCCCAAAAAGGGAACTCTTGTTGACGGAGACAGGGAACTCTTTTCTACGTTCACCTTCCACCCGTGAGATCTGAGAAAGGCTAGGACAATGTCTGTATGAGCCTTTGCCTTGGAAAGAGACAACGCTTGAATTAGAATGTCGTCTAGATAAGGTGCCACTGCAATGCCCCTCGGTCTTAGAACCGCCAGAAGGGACCCTAGCACCTTTGTGAAAATTCTGGGAGCAGTGGCTAAACCGAATGGAAGAGCCACGAACTGGTAATGTTTGTCCAGAAAGGCAAACCTTAGGAACTGATGATGATCTTTGTGGATAGGAATATGTAGGTAAGCATCCTTAAAATCCACGGTAGTCATATATTGAACCTCCTGGATTGTAGGTAAAATTGTTCGAATGGTTTCCATTTTGAACGATGGAACTCTGAGAAACTTGTTTCGAATTTTTAAATTCAGAATTGGTCTGAAAATAAGCGAGACATGTGGAACCTTCCCCTTGGAGGAAGTTCCTTGAACTCTAGAAGATAACCCTGAGAGACTATTTCTAGTGCCCAGGGATCCGGAACATCTCTTACCCAAGCCTGAGCAAAGAGAGAGAGTCTGCCCCCTACTAGATCCGGTCCCGGATCGGGGGCTACCCCTTCATGCTGTCTTGGTAGCAGCAGCAGGCTTCTTGGCCTGTTTACCCTTGTTCCAGCCTTGCATCGGTTTCCAAGCTGGTTTAGCCTGGGAAGCGTTACCCTCTTGTCTAGAGGCTGCAGAGTTAGAAGCCGGTCCGTTCCTGAAATTACGAAAGGAACGAAAATTGGACTTATTCTTAGCCTTGAAAGGCCTATCCTGTGGGAGGGCATGGCCCTTCCCCCCAGTGATGTCTGAAATAATTTCTTTCAATTCTGGCCCAAAAAGGGTCTTACCTTTGAAAGGGATATTAAGCAATTTTGTCTTGGAAGATACATCCGCCGACCAAGACTTTAGCCAAAGCGCTCTACGCGCCACAATTGCAAACCCTGAATTTTTCGCCGCTAATTGCAAAGCGGCATCTAAAATAAAGGAATTAGCTAACTTAAGTGCATGAATTCTGTCCATGACTTCCTCATATGGAGTCTCTTTATCGAGCGACTTTTCTAGTTCATCGAACCAGAAACACGCCGCCGTGGTGACAGGAATAATGCACGAAATTGGTTGGAGGAGGTAACCTTGCTGAACAAAAATCTTTTTAAGCAAACCCTCCAATTTTTTATCCATAGGATCTTTGAAAGCACAATTGTCCTCAATGGGAATAGTCGTGCGTTTGGCTAGCGTAGAAACTGTCCCCTCAACCTTAGGGACTGTTTGCCATGTGTCCTTCCTTGGGTCGACCATGGGGAACAATTTCTTAAATATAGGAGGTGGGACGAAAGGTATGCCTGGCTTCTCCCACTCCTTATTCACTATGTCCGCCACCCTTTTAGGTATTGGAAAGGCATCAGGGTGCACCGGGACCTCTAGGAATTTGTCCATCTTGCACAATTTTTCTGGAATGACCAAAGAGTCACAATCATCCAGAGTAGTTAGTACCTCCTTAAGTAATGCGCGGAGATGCTCTAACTTAAATTTAAATGTCACAACATCAGGTTCTGCCTGTTGAGAAATTCTTCCTGAATCAGAAAGTTCTCCCTCCGACAAACCCTCCCTCACTGCCACTTCTGACTGGTGTGAGGGTATGACAGATAAATTATCGTCAGCGCCTTCTTGCTCCACTGTATTTAAAACTGAGCAATCACGCTTTCTTTGAAATGCTGGCATTTTGGATAAAATATTAGCTATGGAATTATCCATTACTGCCGTTAATTGTTGCATAGTAACAAGCATTGGCGCGCTAGATGTACTAGGGGTCGCCTGCGCGGGCATAACTGGTATTGACACAGAAGGAGAGGATGAAGAACTATCCCCACTACCTTCATTTGAGGAATCATCTTGGGCAACCTGTCAGCCGCTCTGGAATCAATCCGGGATGTAACCCAACTGCTAGCGTGAATTGAAAGCACACGCTAGAACACTGAGAAATATCCAGGACGTGACCCACTCAGGAAGCAGATTAGAAGATAACAAAAATGAATATTGTTCCAGAATGCAGGAAAGCCACAAAGGATAAAACGTCCCTTTAAGTAGTACAAAGAACAAAAAGGAAATGCTCTTACTTGAAGCTTCTGAAAAAGGTCCTCTTTAGCAGGCTTGTAAAACAAAGGAAAAGTTCTCTTTTGCAGCTTGTAAAAGTATAATGTCCCTTTAAGCAGGTTTATAACAAACAGAAAGGCAAAGTTCTCTTTTGCAGCTTGTAAAAGTAAATGTCCCTTTTAAGCAGGTGTATAACAAACAGAAAGGCAAAGTTCTCTTTTGCAGCTTGTAAAAGTAAAATGTCCCTTTAAGCAGGTCTTGTTTAACAAAGAATAGGTTTAAAGGTAAAGGCCAAAGCAAGGTCAGGCAGGCAGAAGTCGGCATCCAAATATCAGCAAAAGGTATAGGCAAAAGACAGGGTCAGGCAAGCAGAAGTCGGCATCCAAGTATCAGCAAAAGGGTAATAGCTACAGGCAAGGTCAGGCAGGCAGAAGTCAATGTCCAAATATCAGCAAGTAGGGATTAGGCAAGAGGCTTGGTCAGGCAGGCAGAGGTCGGTACACAGAAGAACAAAACTGATATGGTACTCACAATCCAGGGAAACAAACAAACGGGCCCAGATTCAGATCTCCCGCCGAGATTTAAAGGGCAGGAGCGTAACCGTCATCAGAGGGGTGTGAGAGAAAGCGTCATGTTGCTAAGCAACATGACGTCAGAGACACAGAGGAGTTCCGGGAGCCGCGGCGACACGGCGATGAACGGAAGCGCTCATGACAGCACCCCCTCCTCAAGGACCCCTCCGGGGGACAGGACCAGGTCTATCAGGATGAGTCTTGTGGAAGGTCTTGACCAATATAGGAGCATTTACTTGATGAGCAGGTTCCCAAGAACGTTCCGTGACTGGATAACCCTTCCAATGAATGAGATAATACAATTTCTTGCCCCGCAATTTGGAATCTAGAATATGGCTGATCTCAAACTCAGGATGTCCATGCACCAATAACGGTGGAGGTTTAGAAAAAGGCTTAGAATACCTGTTAATCATCACAGGTTTTAAAAGAGAAACATGGAATACCGGATGGACTTTGAGAGACTTGGGTAAGGCTACCCGATAAGCAGTGGAACATACCTGACCCAGTATTCGGAAAGGACCCACATATCGTGGTCCCAATTTGTTAGAAGGTTGTTTCAGGCGAAGAAATCGAGAGGAAATCCAAACTTTATCACCAGGGCGATATTTGGGAGCCTTTTTCCGTCGAAGATCCGAAAAGAACTTGTAACGTCTAGAAGTTACAGAAAGAATACGATGTATCTTCTGCCAATGTCGAGTTAATCTTCGGGCTGTAAGATCAGAAGCAGGATTCACTGTGGAGGAAGTATGCAAAGGGAATGTCCTAGGCTGATATCCGTAAGCTGCATGAAAAGGAGAAGTCTGAAGGGAGGAATTGTACCGGGCATTATGGGCCAATTCAGCCAAAGGAAGGTAAGAAGTCCAGTTAGAATGATAATGATCCACATAATGTCTAAGATATGTTTCAAGACACTGGTTTACTCTTTCAGTCTGACCATTCGATTGTGGGTGGTGAGAAGTAGAGAGAGATATAGTAGTACCAAAATGTTTACAAAGTGACCTCCAAAATCGAGAAACGAATTGTACCCCTCTATCTGAAACAATATCTAGAGGAAATCCATGGATTCTTACAATATGTAGAATAAAAAGTTCAGAGAGTCTTTTGGCAGATGGTAATCCTGGCAAGGGTACAAAATGAGCCGTCTTAGTGAACCTGTCGACCACCACCCAGATAGTATTGTTCCCAGTGGACAAGGGAAGATCGGTAATAAAGTCCATGGATACATGAGTCCAAGGCTGGTGAGGTATAGGCAATGGTTGGAGTAATCCTGAAGGAAGTTGGCGTGGAGTTTTGTTCATGGCACATTGTGTGCATACTGAGACGTAATCCTTCACATCTTGAGAGAGTGTAGGCCACCAGACATGTTGTTTGAGGTTTCGAGTGGTAATACTGATGCCAGGATGTCCAGAAAGGGGACTATCATGAGCCCAAAATAAAATCTTGGAACGAAGGCGTTCAGGAACAAAGAGTAAACCATTGGGAGGTTTACAGGACAAAGGAAGATGCTCTTGAGCGGACTGTAATTCTTGTAACCAAGAAGTTGTTAACTGGCCAATGACTTCATGAGGTTGGAGAATGGTACCAGACTCAGGAACTGGGGTATCTTGAAATTGTCTGGAAAGTGCGTCTGCTTTAATATTTTTTGAACCAGGTATGTAAGACAAATTATAGTGAAACCGAGAGAAGAATAAGGACCAGCGTGCTTGCCTGGAATTTAGTCGTTTGGCTGTTTGGAGATACAGAAGGTTCTTATGATCAGTAAGTATAGTAAATGGCAAAGAAGTACCTTCCAGCCAATGTCTCCATTCATCCAATGCCATCTTGATGGCAAGCAACTCTTTATTCCCTACGTCATAGTTAAATTCGGAAGGAGTGAATTTTTTAGAGAAAAAAGCAACAGGATGAATCCTTCCAGTCTCTGGTATTCGTTGAGACAGAACCGCTCCAGCAGCAACAGAGGAAGCATCCACCTCCAGAATAAATTGAAACTCAGGATTTGGATGACGAAGGATAGGAGCTGAGGAAAAAGCTTCTTTGAGAGATTCAAAAGCTTCTATAGCCTCAGACGGCCATACTTTACAGTTTTGTCCTTTTCTTGTGAGAGAAGTAAGAGGAGAAGTAATAGTAGCAAAATTCTTGATGAACTTTCTGTAATAATTGGCGAAGCCTAGGAAACGTTGTAAAGCCTTCAAAGAATCAGGTCTAGGCCAATCCAAAATGGCAGAAAGTTTAGTAGGGTCCATTTCGAATCCAGATGCCGATATTACATAACCCAGAAAGGGTATGGATTTTTGATGGAAAGAACATTTCTCCAGTTTAGCAAACAGATGGAATTCTCTTAGACGTTGAAGTACTTTCTTGACGTGGTGCACATGATCTTGGTGGTTCTGAGAAAAAATTAAGATGTCGTCCAGGTATATGATAACAAAAGTATTCAAAAAATCACGAAAGATCTCATTTACAAAATGCTGGAAAACCGCCGGAGCATTGCATAGCCCGAAGGGCATGACCAAATATTCATAATGCCCAAATCGAGTGTTAAAGGCAGTCTTCCACTCATCTCCTTTGCGTATACGGATCAAGTTGTATGCACCACGTAGGTCGAGTTTGGTGAAAATGGTGGCTCCCTGAAGATAAGTAAAAAGTTCAGGAATAAGGGGCAGAGGATAACTGTTCTTGATGGTAATCTGATTCAATCCACGATAATCAATACAGGGTCTTAATCCGCCATCCTTTTTTCCCACAAAAAAGAAACCAGCCCCTACAGGGGAAGAGGAGGGTCGAATAAATCCTCTAGCCAGATTGTCTTTTATATATTCTTCCAGAGCCATGTTTTCTGGTTTAGAAAGTGGATATGTCTTGCCTCGAGGATAGGCAGCCCCAGGAAGGAGGTCAATGGGACAATCAAAAGGGCGATGAGGAGGAAGACGTTCCGCTTCTTTTTTGGAGAAGACATCCACAAAGTCATGGTAATGCATAGGTAAGGATTCCGGAGTTTCAACTGTGAGAGCAATAGTGAGTGGTAACTTAGTAATCTTTTGAAGACATTTAGTCTGGCATGTAGATCCCCAGGAAGTGAGTTCACCGAAAGTCCAAGAAAAAATGGGATTGTGAATCTGGAGCCAGGGTAATCCCAAGATAATGGGAAATTGCGGAGTGGGAATGACATCGAAACAAATTGTCTCAAAATGAAGTATTCCTACGGTGAGGATTAAGGGTTGAGTAGAAAACTGAATGTATCCAGAACCCAAAGGATCTCCACTGACCGTAGAGACTGAAATGGAATACTCCTTCTTTAGTAAGGGTATAGAATGAGTAGAAACAAATGTAGAGTCAATGAACACACCTCCAGCACCAGAATCAATTAGAGCTTGGGTATAGATCTTCTTATGTCCAATTAGAAGAGTTACTGGAACAAAGAGTTTCTTGTATAGGGAATGACCACTATTTTGGCTTAACTCAGTTCCCTGGACTAGAGTTAAGCCCTGGCTTTTACTGGCCTAGTAGGACAATCCCTTAATAAATGTCCTTTAAGGCCACAGTACAGACATAAGCCAAGAGTCCGTCTTCTTAAGCGTTCAGTCTCAGTTAATTTTATACTTCCTACTTCCATGGGTTCAGCCTGATCAGTAGTAGGAGAGGCTGGAGTGACTGGATTAGAAAAACGAGGAGCTAAACGAAAAGGAGTTTGAGTGGAAGTCCTCTGTGTTCTATCCTTTTCTTGTTGGCGTTCACGAAACCTGGCGTCGAGACTGATACAGAGATTTATTAAGGCTTCTAAGGACTCTGGAAGTTCACGATACACCAATTCATCCTTGAGACGCTCAGAAAGTCCTTTACGGAAAGCGGCTCTGAGTGCTCCCTGATTCCAAGTGGTTTCAGAGGCAAGGGTGCGGAACTCAATTGCATATTGAGAGACTGGTTGATTTCCTTGACGTAAATCCAGGAGAGTTGCTTCAGCAGCGGATGACCTTCCAGGTTTATCGAATACGTTTGAGAATGTAGATAGAAATGTATCAACATCCAACAGTATAGGATCATTCTTTTCTAGCAAAGGTGACACCCAAGCCAAGGCTTTTCCTTTCATTAAGGAAATAAGAAACGTGATTCTAGAAGAGGCAGTAGCAAAGAGAGTAGGGCTATTTCGGAAATGAAGACGGCATTGATTCAAAAAGCCTCTACATTCTTCAGGATTCCCATCATATTTATCCGGAAGAGGAATCCTGGGACTTAGTTGTACCTGAGACTGATTGTTAGGAATCGGAGGAGGTAATGCCTCAATCGGATTTGGATTGGGATTAGGATTGGGAGGTGCGGTAGCAACCAAATTTTGTAATAGAGCAGTAATTTGATCAAGTTTAGTGTCCAGAGACTGCAAGTGAGTGGCATGAGAACCCAAGAGCTGTCCCTGGTGAGCCACGGCCATAGATAATTCAGTGGGGTCCATTTTTCTGGCCCGTTTGTAATGTCAGCCGCTCTGGAATCAATCCGGGATGTAACCCAACTGCTAGCGTGAATTGAAAGCACACGCTAGAACACTGAGAAATATCCAGGACGTGACCCACTCAGGAAGCAGATTAGAAGATAACAAAAATGAATATTGTTCCAGAATGCAGGAAAGCCACAAAGGATAAAACGTCCCTTTAAGTAGTACAAAGAACAAAAAGGAAATGCTCTTACTTGAAGCTTCTGAAAAAGGTCCTCTTTAGCAGGCTTGTAAAACAAAGGAAAAGTTCTCTTTTGCAGCTTGTAAAAGTATAATGTCCCTTTAAGCAGGTTTATAACAAACAGAAAGGCAAAGTTCTCTTTTGCAGCTTGTAAAAGTAAATGTCCCTTTTAAGCAGGTGTATAACAAACAGAAAGGCAAAGTTCTCTTTTGCAGCTTGTAAAAGTAAAATGTCCCTTTAAGCAGGTCTTGTTTAACAAAGAATAGGTTTAAAGGTAAAGGCCAAAGCAAGGTCAGGCAGGCAGAAGTCGGCATCCAAATATCAGCAAAAGGTATAGGCAAAAGACAGGGTCAGGCAAGCAGAAGTCGGCATCCAAGTATCAGCAAAAGGGTAATAGCTACAGGCAAGGTCAGGCAGGCAGAAGTCAATGTCCAAATATCAGCAAGTAGGGATTAGGCAAGAGGCTTGGTCAGGCAGGCAGAGGTCGGTACACAGAAGAACAAAACTGATATGGTACTCACAATCCAGGGAAACAAACAAACGGGCCCAGATTCAGATCTCCCGCCGAGATTTAAAGGGCAGGAGCGTAACCGTCATCAGAGGGGTGTGAGAGAAAGCGTCATGTTGCTAAGCAACATGACGTCAGAGACACAGAGGAGTTCCGGGAGCCGCGGCGACACGGCGATGAACGGAAGCGCTCATGACACAACCTTATTAAATGTGACAGTACTGTCCTTACTTTGTCTGGATGCCATGGCACAATTATCACATACATTTGAAGGGGGGACCACCTTGGCCTCCATACATACAGAACATGTTCTATCTGAAGGTACAGACATGTTAGACAGGCTTAAACAGGCTAATAATGCAAAAAAAAAAACGTTTTAAAACAAAACCGTTACTGTCTCTTTAAATGTTAAACAGAGCACACTTTTTTACTGAATATTTGAAAAACTATGAAGGAAATGTCCAATCTTTACCAAATTTTCACCACAGTGTCTTAATACATTAAAAGTATTGCACCCCAATTTTCAAGCTTTTAACCCATTAAATGAGGAAACCGGAGCCGTTTAATCAATCAGCAATTTTAACCCCACTACAGTCCCAGCCACAGCGTTTGCTGCGAATTCACCTGTCCCTGGGGGTTATACGATACCAAATGAAGCCTTCCAGGAACGTTTTCAATGATCACCAGACCCTCTCACATGCAGCTGCATGCACTGCATCCAAAAGAAACTGCGCAATTATGGCGCAAAAATGAGGCTCTGCCTACTATAGTGAAAGGCCCTTCCTGACTGGGAAGGTGTCTAAACGACTGCCTGGCGCCTAAAAACGTTCCCAAACACTAAAAGTTTAGAAAATCACTTCAAACTGTATAAAATACTTAAATAAAGCAATCGATTTAGCCCACAAGAGTGTCAACCAGTGTATAGCCCATAATAAGCCTTCATTCTATTAAGAGTCTAAGAAAATGGCTTACCGATCCCCAAGAGGGAAAATGACAGTCTTCTAGCATTACACAGTCTTGTTAGAAAATGGACTAGTCATACCTTGAGCAGAAAAGTCTGCAAACTGTTACCCCCAACTGAAGTTCTCTGGGCTCAACAGTCCTGCGTGGGAACAGCAATTGATTTTAGTTACTGCTGCTAAAATCATACTCCTCTTTTAAACAGAACTCTTCATCCCTTTCTGTTTTAGAGTAAATAGTACAAACCGGCACTATTTTAAAATAACAAACTCTTGATAGCAGAATAAAAAACTACAACTAAACACCACATACTCTTCACCATCTCCGTGGAGATGCTACTTGTTCAGAGCGGCAAAGAGAATGACTGGGGGGCGGAGCCTGAGGAGGGGCTATATGGGCAGCTTTTGCTGTGCTCTTTGCCATTTCCTGTTGGGGAAGAGAATATTCCCACAAGTAATGGATGACGCCGTGGACCGGACACACCAATGTTGGAGAAATACAATGTAGAGATGCATAGATTTTTTTTTTTATTAGAGGGGCAGGCATTTGTCAACATTAGTAGGACTGGGGAAGTTGTAGACACTTAATTTTTCTGCCCCTTGAGCTAGCACTGCAATTTCAACAAATATTTTTCCCGGCTGCTTTTGCTTGCGAAGCTGCGCTGCTAGCCTAAACCTGCCTGCCTATCTGTGCTCACTGCTCAGTGACGTGTGGAGCAGTGGAGTCACTCTGCTGTGCTGTCTCTCTAAACGGAACTGGGAAATCGTGAGGGGGATGCCTGGCACCTGACCGCATGACTGTCTGACACTGTCTCTAAAGTGAAGGAGCCATGTATGATGCCCACCAGACCGGTACGGTTACAGTACACTAAGTGCACACTGAAGAGGTAGGAGGGGAGGGTGGGCGGGGTCTGGGGATGGGCAGAGTGCAGAGGTGATTGGCCATAAGAAGCGGTAGGCACGCGGCCCGGGGCTGTGCACTGACAGACTTGGAACAGAGTCAGAGAGCAGAATTTTCATAGTTTGCGCGCCTAAACCTTTTCTTCAGTAAATTATTTTAGAGTGCTCTGTTTATGTTTCATTTGATGCTCTGCTGAGCCAGGGAGCAGCTCTAGGCATGAGCTTTATAATTAATGCAGTGCAGTTTACATATTTTGTATGTGTGTGTGCGCGTGTCTGAGTTTTTATGTATGTGTGTGTGTGTGTGTCTCAGTGTTTTTGTGTGTGTGTCTCAGTGTTTGTGTGTGTGTGTTTTTGTGTGTGTGTCTCAGTGTGTTTCTGAGTGTTTGTGTGTGCATCTGATTCTGAGTGTGTTTTTAAGTGTGTCTGAGTGTTTGAATGTGTGTGTGTCTGTGTTTTTGTGTGTGTCTGCTTTCTGGGGGGGGGGGGTGACACCATAACTTACCGAACCGGGTGACACCAACCCTAGTGACGCCACTGGGTAACTGACTTCATTTCTTCACATATCCTTGTTCATAAAGTTAAATAATTGCAGATAAAATTGAAATCCAGTAACCAACAATGTCCAGCACAGTGTGAGGCCGTGGTGGTGAAAGTCTGTCAGAGGTTCCACACCAACAACCTCCCAGCATACAAATCTAAACAAGTTCAAAAGTCAACAGCACTCACAGAGTTATGGGAGTTTCCCCATAGTATATAGATTAAGAGCACGTTTCGGGCTTGTTGCCCTTAGTCATGTTAAGTAAGTAAGTTTACTTGACATGACTAAGGGCAACAAGCCCGAAACATTGTCTTAATCTATGTACTATGTGGAAACTCCAATAAATCCTTGAACTTTTGTATAACTCTGTGAGTGCTGCTGTCTTTTGAACTTGTTTACAGATAAAATTGTAATGTCATGGGACAGCTAGGCTGTGTGTATGTGTGTATATTTTTATATGTATGTTTGTGTATGTATAAGTGTGAGTGTGTGCTGCATGTATGTATGAGTGTGTGTATCTATGAGTGAGTGTGTTTGTGTAGGAGTGAATAACTTTTTTCCTATATTTTACTTAACGTTAGATAGGCACATAGCTAATTGTGTACCTCTTCAGAATTGTGCACACAATTTAATCATTTGGCTAAAATGTGTGCACACTGCTCAAAAAAATTGTGTGCATAGTACACACAGTACATACAGTAGGTGTTGCTCGTTGCCACACGTGGGATAGAAGCAATAGCTACGAAAGTTGAATTTACTTATTTTCACTAATAATTTTCTTACTTTTGTGGTATATATTAAAAAAAAAAAAAAAAAAATTTACCTGCCTGAAAAGGGGTTTGTTTTGGACTATATTATAATTATGGAGGATCAAACTATATGCGTATAAACCTGGATGACATGCGAATCCAGATGTGTGGTGCTGTTAGTACCACTACTTACAAATGTAGATCCTAGAGGGGGAAAAGCAGTGTGAGAGTTAAATGGAAGAGGCTATAGCCCTGGTCTTACTAATATAATGTTGTGAAGGGGTGAGACTTTGGAAGACATGGATGAGGTGCTAGAACTGAAATGTGAGAAGCAGAATGACTCAAGGAGCTGATGCAAGGTTGGACAGGTAGGTTCATGCAGTGGGTGAAGGTAAGTCTGAGGTTTTTGAGGGATCTAAATGGCATTTGTAAGAGTGGTAGGTGTTTGTGTGAGTCCAGGTGACTGATAATGGGACAACCCATTTAATTTCCCTTCTGCCTTCTCTGTCTTGTTCTCTTTCTAGCTTTCTTGTTTATTTCAATTGTTGGCCTCCCTGAAGACTGTTTGGGCTTTCTTCTTGCTTGGCTGCAGCCTTCCTTCCCTAAAGAGCTCTAGTCATACACTTCTGTCTCAAGCTTTCTACTCTGGCTGTGACATTCTCACAATCTTTACAAGTTGTCTCACTTTTTATTTTAGGTTGATTTATCATTTTATTGGAATGATATGGTCCCTTCTTTCTCCCAATCATATGAGCTATGTAATCACACACCTCATACTCTGAATGCCTGTATCCCTGTTTCTCAGATGAGCTATTGTTCTATGTAGGTCATTCTTTTTTAGTTTCTCTCCTCCTACCCTCCAAGCTCTTCGTTCTCACTGTTCTGGCTGCCTCATCCACTCTGGCTTCATACTGTTCTCTCCTTATTCCATATAGTTTCTATAGAACTGAATACAGTCATCAGGTTAAACATTTTATACATTTTTTGGCATGTAGGATGGCCATGTGCCAGTTTAAATACTGTATAAAAATCAGTTTAACCCGCAGAGTGCATGAAATCAGTTTAGACTTGTGTCTGCATAGGATTTTCTCAATTTGACCTCACCCGTATGGTAAACAGGAACCTATTGTGCAGAATTACATGCTGACAATCTCAAACAATTTAAGACAAACATTTGTACAGGGAACTGTGAATTGGTTAAAGGTTTATGTAAAATTCAGAACAGATTTGTTTTCTGCAATTGAGAAGCTGAGAAGGTCATCTATGAACTTAACTTGCAGCAGTTAGATGACTTATTCAGCTTCTTTGACTGCCTGATTGAAAGCCTTAGGTAATTCATGGTAACCCTTATTTTGCATCCAAACCCTGCAACATGCTATAAAGTGATTGCTAAGGGTTAGTGCAGGAGTACATTTTTATCTCTACTTTATTGGCCACAGCAAAGGAGATAAGATAAACACTAGTTGTAAATGCTGATAAATATTTATTTTATGCAAATATTTTGTAATATAATAAATCACTAATATATATGATGTCTATAATAACATTACTTTAAATTTAACTTCAAGATAGCCTGATTTAACTGCATGTAATAGACACTACTACAAAGAACAATATGCACAAATACTGATCTAAAAATCCGGTATAAAACCTTTTAAAAACTTACTTAGAAGCTCCCAGTTTAGAACTGCTGATGAGGTTAGGCTGGGACACCCAATGAAAGGGGCAGAGAAAGCAGAGAGAGCAGACACTCCCCCCCCCCTCCCCTGCATATGAAAAGAACCATTATTCAAAACAGAACAAGCAGGAGTCTGATTCATTGGGGCTTGGAGTCTGAAAATCAGCACAATGTTATAAAAAAAATAAGTAAAACTATACATTGTTAGAAAAACACTCCCAGATGGGCTACGTAAATGGATCTACAAAACATTTAGGCAAAAAATCTAGTGTCCAGTGTCTCTTTAAATAAGAGGAAATATTGTGTAATTGTAAAAAGTAGGAGTATTCTCTGGAGTTAGAGCAGATAGCTAACTGTCTGATAGATATAGGGGGAGCAGGACCAGGCCATTACAGCATCCTAGGAATGCAGCGTACGTATAACAATGATGGCTGCTGAAAGAATAGAGGAACTGAAGTAAGAAATAATTTTTACAGTCAGCTGTGCATCAGCACCAAGTATATTTAAAGCATGTTAAACTCAAAATGTTTAATGGGATATTATATGTTCCCAATGATCCCTTTTACCTGCTGGAGTGTATTAACTTGTTCATAAATAGCTCAATTACTTTTATTGTATCATTTAAAATAGCTGCTTTTGCTTGTTGAAACCGCCACTTATAGTGAAAATCTCAATAGTATTGGTTATAGGAAAAAATATGTAAGCATAAGGAAGCAGCAGAAATCAGCCTATCATTTTGAGAGCGAGAAAGAGAAAAAGAGAGAGAGAAAAGGAGAGAGAGAAAATGAGAGAGAAAGAGAGAGAGAAAGTGAGAGAGAGAGAGAGAGAGAGAGAGAGAGAAGCACATTTGATAGGGAGTTTCTCCACCGACTTTGCAACTTTTATTAACTGTACGCACAGTAAAACAAAGGGGAAAAACAATGCAACATACTTTTATTTAGTGTATCTGCTTTTCTTGTAATTTAACTGTGAATTTTTTTTCACTCCCACTGCACCCAAAGAGGCTGGAGTTTATCCTGCAGAATTCAGAACTCTGCCCCTACCACATTCTATACAGTTATTGCACGATGTGTGTAAAAGCTCATTTATGTCTTGATGGTCACAACACATGACATAAGATAAACGTACTCAACAAACATTTCAATAGGTATAGTCATGGACTGCAAAACAATGCAAAAGCTATAATATATATATATTTTTATTATTATTATTATTTTTAAAGAAAAATCGTTAATAAATTAGGGAAAATCCTGTACCTTCTGATTGTACTATAATTGGAAATTCTGGAATGACTTCCCTCTGATACATATCATATTCAGCCGGAAGTTGTTGGTCTGAAAAACAAAAAGAGTGATAAAAACGTTTGCATTAGCGATTCCATTACCACAAAACTGATGACTGTTATACATTTAAACCTCACAAGATACAGTATGCTACTGCTTTCTTGAAAATTTAGTCCAATACACAATGGGGCAATAATGCAATGCTTGAGAGCATCAGAGTACGATTGCTTGTATAGGAGCGTGTTTCAAAAGTATTAAACACATAGTTAAAGTTTGCTTTGGTATACATTGTTGATCCTGAGCTCAACACTGCTTGTGATTGGCTGCTATGCACACATATGCTCCCCCTGATTGGCTCAGCAGACACTTGACTTTTCAGTAGTGTAAGAACATAGTGAATTGCAAGCAATGGCAATCATGTAATAATAAAATGCTATAAACCATCTATATACTATAATCACGTTTGTAACGCGTCTGTTGCCATCGCCAGTTGCGCCATGCTCATCGCCCCCCCATCTTCAGTTGCACGTGCAGGTGCAGGTTGATTCTGAAAACAGCAGGGTGGTGAAATTGGAATACACCTGGATGCAGCGTAGGCAAACCCGAAGCCTTAAAAAATAAAAAAACATGCAACCGTCCGCACGAAATAACTAAAAAACACGTAACTGCCCGCAAAAAATACAAATAAAATCACATAACCGCCCGCACAAATTAGAACAAAAAAGAACCTAACCTCCCGCATGAAGTATTAACAAATACCTAAACCGTCAACCCCTACATCACAAAATAATAAAGTTATTAAACCCCTAATCTGCAAATAACACAATTAATATATTAACCACCAACCCCCCACATCGCAATAAACCTATTTAACCTATTAACTCTTAAACAGCCAACCCCCTACATCACAATAAACCTAATTAACCTATTAACCCCTAAACCACCAAACGCCCACATTGTAATAACCCTAATTAACCTATTAACCCCTAAAACGGCAAAAACCCCACATCGCAATAACCCTAATATATTAACCCCTATACCGCCAACCCCCCACAACGCAAATAACTAATTTAATTACTAAGCCCCCTAACCTAACACCCCCTAAATTAACCTCAATTACTACTAAATAACAATTAAAATAAAATAAAAAACTTACATTAAATTACAAAACAAAGTCTAACATTACAGAAAAAAATAAACAAAATTATCAAAAATTAAAAAAAATTACCGTATACCTAATCCCTATGAAAATAAAAAATCCCCCGCAAAATAAAAACACCCCCTAATCTAATACTAAACTACTAATAGCCATTAAAAGGGCATTTTGTAGGGTATTGCCCTAAGTTAAACAGCTCTTTTACCTCTAAAAATACTAAGTCCCCCCTAACAGTAACCACCCCCACCTAACCCCCTATAATAAAAAACCTAACGCTAAAAAAAACTAAACTACCCATTGCCCCTAAAGGGGCATTTGTATGGGCATTGCCCTTAAAAGGGCATTCAGCTCTTTTACTGCCCTTAAAAGGGGAAACAGCTCTTTTTCAAGCCCAAAAAAACCCTAATCTAAAAAAAAAAACAACCACCCCAAAAATTTAAATATAAAAGCCTAAACCTAAGCCCCAAATAGGTACCCACTGTTCCTGAAGTCCAGCAGAGAAGGTATTCTTCCCAGGGCCGGTGCTAGGATTTTTGGCCACACAGGCGAGGATACATTTTGGCCCCCCCCCCCCCCATTACTTACAAAATGTTACAAAGATGTACTAAAAAAAAATAAAGATAATTAATGAATCTATAATATATATATATATATATATATATATATATATATATATATACACACACACCAATATATATATATATATATATATATATATACTGTATGAGTGTGTGTATATATATATATATATATATATATATATAGGGTATATACTGTATATTAGGATATCCTGATACCCTGTTACTGGTACTGTAATTGCAGGATATGGGACACTATAATATATATATATATATATATATATATATATATACATACATTATACATACACTATATATATATATATATATATATATATATACACATACACACACGCACATATATATATATATATACATATATAAATATATATTATATATATATATAGATATAGAAATATATATATATATATATATATATACACAGATTATATATATATTTATATGTATATATATATATATATATATATATATATATATAAACACACACACATATATATATATATATATACACAAACATATATATATATATATACATATATATATATACATATATATACACATACACACACTATATATATATATCAGAACAGGGGGAAACTAAGATGCTTTAAATAGAATAATTTGTAAAATAAATATACAGAAATACATGCTTCTCAAAATAAGTAGGCACACACTAATTAATTATTGTAGGAATTTTAAAAAGAATTTAATAGTTTTTAGATCCTTTAAAATATAAAAAAAAATGGGAAAAACACTTTTTATATTAGATCCATATATTTAGTGGAGTATATTCATGCTGTTTGCTTAGCCCAAACTTCAGTCTTCAGTAGTCCACCTTGCTTATTGCACTTTTACTGAGTTTTGCTTTGTATATAATGTCCCACTCCCACCCCATTCATGCTCCTTCATGTTTACCAGTGTATAACTGCAAATTGCAATGAATCTTAGCTCAGTCACCGTCACCTTGTTGAGTTGCTCACCCCAAAACTGACACCACTCATGCTTCACTTAACACGTCCTTACCCCATCATCACTGTGACCCTGGCCTGACAGGCTGAGCCTGCACCCCGGTGTAGTTCTGGAAGAAGAAGAGCACCACAGAACAGTCATCTCTCCCCATCGGTAAAGTCTTTCAGGTAGGTAGCAAGGCGCTCAACAAGACCTCACCCTCAAGGAGCCCCAAGCCAGCAAATACGGTGGAGAGGCGGAACTACCCTCAGCATTATTGTAGCGGAGCGGGCTGCGGGCAACAACATATACCGCAATGAGTAAGTGTGTACAGTGCACTACAGCGGAAAGCAGCATGGCCGCGGCTCAAATACCGGTCACTGTCACTGCATCGACACCCGGCAGCACATGAGGGGCGGGGGAGGAGTAGAGTCAAAAGGGCATGGACTGCTGTGTTGTGTAACAGACAGTGTGCTGGGATGTAAGAGAGGGAGAGTGGTGTGGGCAACAGAGCGCCGCGTGCGTTAGGGAGGAGACGAGTAAAATGTAAAAAATAATATAAATAAATAAAAAATAAAAAAAATCGCTGCTCTTCAATTTTGCGCCCCACTGCTGTGGCGCCCTAAGGCGCTTGCCTTGGTTGCCTATATGCAAGCGCCGGCCCTGATTCTTCCAGAAGGATCCATCATCTTCCATCTTCATCCGGAGTGAAGGCGGAGCGGAGCGGAGATGCAGAGCTGTGTTCCCGATGCCTGGATCCTCAATGGTGGCGTTCCTTGGCGGCGACGTTCCTCGGCAGCGTGGAGGCTCCTCTTCATGTGATCACCCATCGCACACTGAAGATTGAATGCAAGGTACCCCATATTTATTGGGGTACCTTGCATTCCTATTGGCTGACATTTTAAAATCAGCCAATAGAATGAGAGCAACTGAAATCTTATTGGCTGATTTGAACAGCCAATAGGAATCGATTTCAGTAGCTCTAATCCTATTGGCTGATTTAAAAATTTCAGCCAATAGGAATGCAAGGTACCCAAAATGGATTGCGGTAGTACCTTGCATTAAAATCTTCAGTCTACGACGGACATCGGATGAAGAGGAGCCTCCATGCCACCAAGGACCGGGGCCGTTGAGGACTGCCACTGAGGATCCAGGATCTAACTCCGGATGAAGATAGAAGATGATGGATCCGTCTGGAAGAAGACCTTTTCCGCCGGACTTTTTTACTTTAATGTTTGGGGTGTTTTTTTTAGATTAGGGTTTTTTTGGGCTTGAAAAAGAGCTGATTGCCCTTTTAAGGGCAATGCCCATACAAGTGCCCCTTTAGGGGCAATGGGTAGTTTAGTTTTTTTTTAGTGTTAGGTTTTTTTATTTTGGGGGGTTTGGTGGGTGGGGGGATTTTACAGTTGGAGGGACTTAGTATTTTTTAGAGGTAAAAGAGCTGTTTAACTTAGGGGAATGCCCTACAAAAACATAATTTATGTAAGAACTTACCTGATAAATTCATTTCTTTCATATTAGCAAGAGTCCATGAGCTAGTGACGTATGGGACGTATGGGATATACATTCCTACCAGGAGGGGCAAAGTTTCCCAAACCTTAAAATGCCTATAAATACACCCCTCACCACACCCACAATTCAGTTTAACGAATAGCCAAGAAGTGGGGTGATAAGAAAAAAGTGCGAAAGCATATAAAATAAGGAATTGGAATAATTGTGCTTTATACAAAAAAATCAAAACCACCACAAAAAAGGGCGGGCCTCATGGACTCTTGCTAATATGAAAGAAATGAATTTATCAGGTAAGTTCTTACATAAATTATGTTTTCTTTCATGTAATTAGCAAGAGTCCATGAGCTAGTGACGTATGGGATAATGATTACCCAAGATGTGGATCTTTCCACGCAAGAGTCACTAGAGAGGGAGGGATAAAATAAAGACAGCCAATTCCTGCTGAAAATAATCCACACCCAGAATAAAATTTTAATGAAAAAACATAAGCAGAAGATTCAAACTGAAAACACTGCCTGAAGTACGTTTCTACCAAAAACTGCTTCAAAAGAAGAAAACACATCAAAATGGTAGAATTTAGTAAAATTATGCAAAGAGGACCAAGTTGCTGCTTTGCAAATCTGATCAACCGAAGCTTCATTCCTAAACGCCCAGGAAGTAGAACTGACCTAGTAGAATGAGCTGTAATCCTTTGAGGCGGAGTGTTACCCGACTCAACATAGGCATGATGAAATAAAGATTTCAACCAAGATGCCAAAGAAATGGCAGAAGCTTTCTGGCCTTTTCTAGAACCGGAAAAGATGACAAATAGACTAGAAGTCTTTCGGAAAGACTTAGTAGCTTCAACATAATATTACAAAGCTCTAACAGCATCCAAAGAATGCAATGATTTCTCCTTAGAATTCATAGGATCAGGACATAATGAAGGAACCACAATTTCTCTACTAATGTTGTTAGAATTCACAACCTTAGGTAAAAAATTCAAAAGAAGTTCGCAGCACCGCCTTATCCTGATGCAAAATCAGAAAAGGAGACTCACAAAAAAAGAGTAGATAATTCAGAGACTCTTCTGGAAGAAGAGATGGCCAAAAGAAACAAAAACTTTCCAAGAAAGTAATATAACGACCAAAGAATGCATGGGTTCAAAAGGAGGAGCTTGAAGAGCCCCCAGAACCAAATTCAAACTCCAAGGAGGAGAAATTGACTTAAAGACAGGTTTTATACGAACCAAAGGTTGTACAAAACAATAAATATCAGGAAGATTAGCAAACCTTCTGTGAAAAAGAACAGAAAGAGCAGAGATTTGTCTTTCAAGGAACTTGCGGACAAACCTTTATCTAAACCATCCTGAAGAAACTGTAAAATTCTCGGTATTCAAAAAGAATGCCAAGAAAAAAGATGAGAAAGACACTAAGAAATATAAGTCTTCCAGACTCTATAATATATCTCTCTAGATACAAATTTACGAGCCTGTCACATAGTATCAATCACAGAGTCAGAGAAACCTCTTTGACCAAGAATCAAGCGTTCAAACTCCATACCTTAAAATTAAGGTTTTGAGACAGAAAGACTGGTCTTAACGGAAGAGTCCACAGCTGGCAAGAGGCCATCCGGACAAGATCCGCATACCAAAACCTGTGAGGCCATGCTGGAGCTACCAGCAGGACAAGCGAGCATTCCTTTAGAATATTGGAGAATACCCTTGGAAGAAGAACTAGAGGCGGAAAGATATAGGCAGGATGACACTTGTAAGGAAGAAAATAATGCATCCACTGCCTCCGCCCGAGGATCCCGGGATCCGGACAGATACCAGGGAAGTTTCTTGTTTAGATGAGAAGCCATCAGATCTATTTCTGGGAGTTCCCACATTGAACAATCTGAGGAAATACCTCTGGGTGAAGAGACCATTCGCCCAGGTGCAACGTTTGGCGACTGAGATAATCCGCTTTCCAATTGTCCATACCTGGGATATGAACCGCAGAGATTAGACAGGAGCTGGATTCCGCCCAAACCAAAATTCGAGATACTTCTTTCATAACCAGAGGACTGTGAGTCCCTCCTTGATGATTGATGTATGCCACAGTTGTGACATTGTCTATCTGAAAACAAATGAACAACTCTCTCTTCAGAAGAGGCCAAGACTGGAAAGCTCTGAAAATTGCACGGAGTTCCAATATTGATCGGAAATCTCACCTCCTGAGATTCCCAAACCCCTTGTGCCGTCAGATACCCCCACACAGCTCCCCAACCTGTAAGACTTGCATCTGTTGAGATTATAGTCCAGGTTGGAAGAACAAGAAGCCCCCTGAACTAAACGATGGTGATCTGTCCACCATGTCAGAGAGTGTCGTATAATCGGTTTAAAGATATTAATTGAGATATCTTTGAGTAATCCCTGCACCATTGGTTCAGCATACAGAGCTGAAGAGGTCGCATGTGAAAACGAGCAAAGGAGATCGCATCTGATGCGGCAGTCCTAAGACCTAAAATTTCCATGCATAAGGCTACCAAAGGGAATGATTGTGACTGAAGGTTTTGACAAGCTGATATCAATGTTAAACTTCTCTTGTCTGACAAGGACAGAGTCATAGACACTGAATCTATCTAGAAACCTAAAAAGGTTACCCTTGTCTGTGGAATCAATGAACTGATTGGTAAATTGAACCTCCAACCATGAACTTGAAGAAACAACACAAGTCGATTCGTATGAGATTCTTCGAAAATGAGAAGACTGAGCAAATACCAAGATATCGTCCAAATAAGGAAATACCAAAACCCTGTTCCCTGATTACAGAAAGAAGGGCACCGAGAACCTTTGAAAAAAATTCTTGGAACTGAGGCTAGGCCAAACGGTAGAGCCAAAAAACTGGTAATGCTTGTCTAAAAAGAGAATCTCAGACACTAAAAGTGATCTGGATGAATCAGAATATGCAGATACACATCCTGTAAATCTATTGTAGACATATAATGCCCTTGCTAAACAAAAAGCAGGATAGTCCTACAGTAACCATCTTGAATGTTGGTATCCTTACATAACGATTCAATATTGATAGATCCGGAACTGGTCTGAAGGAATTGACCTTCTTTGGTACAATGAAGAGATAAAATAAAACCCCAGCCCCTGTTCCAGAACTGGAACTGGCATAATTACTCCAACCAACTCTAGATCTGAAACACATTTCAGAAATGCTGAGCCTTTGCTGTGTTAACTGGGACACGGGAAAGAAAAAAATCTCTTAGCGGGAGGCCTTAACTTGAAGCCAATTCTGTACCTTTCTGAAACAATGTTCTGAAACCAGAGATTGAGAACGGAATTGATCCAAATTTCTTTGAAGAAAACGTAATCTGCCCCATACCAGCTGAGCTGGAATAAGGGCCGCACCTTCGTGGGTACTTAGGAGCTGGCTATAGATTTCTATAAGGCTTGGATATATTCCAAACTGGAAATAGTTTCCAAACTGATACCGCTCCTGAGGATGAAGGATCAGGCTTTTGTTCCTTGTTGTGAGGAAAGGAACGAAAAAGACTATTAGACCTAAATTTACCTTAGATTTTTTATCCTTTGGTAAAAAAGTTCCCTTCCTTCCAGAAACAATTGAGATAATAATTTAGTACCCTGGAAAGAAAAGGAAAGCAAAGTTGACTTAGAAGACATATCAGCATTCCAAGTTTAATCCATAAAGCTTTTCTAGCTAAAATAGCTAGAGACATATACCTGACATCAACTCTAATGATATCAAAAGATGGTATCACCAATAAAATTATTAGCATGTTATAGAATAATAATAATGCTATAAAATTATGATCTGTTACTTGTTGCGCTAAAGCTTCTAACCAAAAAGTTGAAGCTGCAGCAACATCCGCTAAAAATATAGCAGGTCTAAGAAGATTACCTGAACATAAGTAAGCTTTTCATAGAAAGGATTCAATTTTCCTTAAATAAAGTACTATCTGCCGTAGGAACAGTAGTACATTTAGCAGGAGTAGAGACAGCCCCATAACCTTAGGGATTTTGTCCCAAAAAAACTCTAATCTGTCAGATGGCACAGGATATAATTGCTTAAACGTTTAGAAGGAGTAAAAGAATTACCCAAATTATTCCATTCCCTGGAAATTACTTCAGAAATAGCATCAGGGAGATTAAACACTTCTGGAATAACTACAGGAGATTTAAAAACCTTATTTAAACGTTTAGATTTAGTATCAAGAGGACCAGAATCCTCTATTTCTAATGCAATTAATACTTCTTTAAATAAAGAACGAATAAAATTCCATCTTGAACAAATACAAAGATTTATCAGTATCAGAATGATGATGTTCATTTAAAAATTCATCTGAAAAAAGAGAAGTTTTAAAAGACTTTTATGTAAACTAGAAGGAGAAATAACAGACATAGCCTTCTTAATGGATTTAAAAAATAAAATCTCATATGTTTATCAGGAACACTCTGAAAATTAGATGTTGACGGAACAGCAACAGGTAATGTAACAGTACTAAAGGAAATTTTATCTGCATTAATAAGTTTGTCATGACATGCAATACAAACAACAGCTGGAGAAACAGATACCAAAAATTATAGCAGATACACTTAGCTTGGTAGCTCCAGCACTAGACAGCGATTTTCCTGTAGTATCTTCTGACTCAGATGCAACGTGAGACATCTTGCAATATGTAAGACAAAAAAAACAACATATAAAGCAAAATTGATCAAATTCCTTAAATGACAGTTTCAGGAATGGGAAAAAATGCCAAAGAACAAGCTTCTAGCAACCAGAAGCAATGAAAATGAGACTTAAATAATGTGGAGACAAAAGCGACGCCCATATTTTTTAGCGCCAAATCAGACGCCCACATTATTTGGCGCCTAAAATGCTTTTGCCGCCAAAAATGACGCCACATCCAGAACGCCGACATTTTTTGACGCAAAATAACGTCAAAAAAATTACGCAACTTCCGGCGACACGTATGACGCCGGAAACGGAAAATAATTTTTGCGCCAAAAAAGTCTGCGCCAAGAATGACGCAATAAAATGAAGCATTTTCAGCCCCCGCGAGCCTAACAGCCCACAGAGAAAAAAAAAGAGTCAAATTTTTGAAGGTAAGAAAAAAATGATTAATTCAAATGCATTATCCCAAATATGAAACTGACTGTCTGAAAAATAAGGAAAGTTGAACATTCTGAGTCAAGGCAAATAAATGTTTGAATACATATATTTAGAACTTTATAAACAAAGTGCCCAACCATAGCTTAGAGTGTCACAGAAAATAAGATTTACTTACCCCAGGACACTCATCTACATGTTTGTAGAAAGCCAAACCAGTACTGAAACGAGAATCAGCAGAGGTAATGGTATATATAAGAGTATATCGTCGATCTGAAAAAGGAGGTAAGAGATGAATCTCTACGACCGATAACAGAGAACCTATGAAATAGACCCCGTAGAAGGAGATCACTGCATTCAAATAGGCAATACTCTCCTCACATCCCTCTGACATTCACTGCACGCTGAGAGGAAAACCGGGCTCCAACTTGCTGCGGAGCGCATATCAACGTAGAATCTAGCACAAACTTACTTCACCACCTCCATCGGAGGCAAAGTTTGTAAAAACTGAATTGTGGGTGTGGTGAGGGGTGTATTTATAGGCATTTTAAGGTTTGGGAAACTTTGCCCCTCCTGGTAGGAATGTATATCCCATACGTCCCATACGTCACTAGCTCATGGACTCTTGCTAATTACATGAAAGAAATGTCCTTTTAAGGGCTAATGGTAGTTTAGTATTAGATTAGGGGGTGTTTTTATTTGGGGGGGGGTATTTTTATAGGGGTATTAGTTTAGGTTTAATTTTTTTATTTTGGATAGCTTTGTTTATTTTTTGTAACTTTAACTTGGACAGACTTATCACATAGTTGTATTATAATTATATCCCTTAAATAGTCAAAGTCTTCAAATGTACTTTAAATGGTTCTTAAAGGGACAGTCAAGTCAAAATTAAACTTACATGATTCAGATAGGGCATGTCATTTTAAACAACTTTCCAATTTACTTTTATCATCAAATTTGTTGTTCTCTTGGTATTCTTTGCTGAAAGCTAAACCCAGGTAGGCTTATATGCTAATTTCTAAGCCGTTGAAGGCCGCCTCTTATCTCAGTGCATTGACAGTTTTTCACAATTAGACAGAGCTAGTTCATGTGTACCATATAGATAACATTGTGCTCACTCGTGATTGGTCACTGATTGGTTAAAATGCAAGTTTGTCAAAAGTACTGAAATAAGGCTTAGATACAAAGTAATCACAGAGGTAAAAAGTATATTAATATAACCGTGTTGGTTATGCAAAATTGTGGAATGGGTAATAAAGGGATTATCTATCTTTTTAAACAATAATAATTTTCAAGTAGACTGTCTCTTTAAGCTCAAAATTAAATCCCTGCTTAAAATGTTTAATTAAAAATTGTCATATATATATATATATATATATACATACACACACACACATACGTGAGTGTGTGTGTGTATGTGTTCTATATGTAATTTTCTTGTACCTAGTAACTTTTTTATTAACTTTAGTATTCTGTGTATTCTTCTCATACTCATAGCCATGCAAGCTATTTTCTGAGACCCAAATAAATTGTATTGTTTTTAGGATTTGAATGGGAAAATAATTGCATAAAAGTATGACCAATATCCATCTCTTGGTAAATAAACATCTTGTGCAATTTTATTAAGCTTAATGATCCAAAGACAATTTTAATAGTAGATCACAGTGCGTTGTTTCTATAACCCATTGTTCTAACTAAGCAGCTGAATGTTACCAGAGCAGTTATGATGGATGATTCAGGATGGAACAAGATTCAGCACTAATTTAGGTCAACATTTAAAAACATGTGCACTATTTCAATGTTATTGACTTTATTACTGAGCCATTATATCTTTACTGGAAGTGAAATGGGTCATTTTAAAAATAAAGGAGGTAAAAAAAAGCCTGTGATGGAGTTAATGTGGTCATTATAGAAATTCATGAGGAGGCATTTCAGGGAAAGAAAACTGCTCTAACAAGCTTTTAGCTACTGTAGTCATCCGTGGAAAAAATAAAAGTTGTTAAAAGGACACTAAAGTCAAAATTACACTTTTATGATTCAGATAGAGCATGCAGTTTTATGAGACTTTACAATTTACTTTCATTATCAAATTTTGCGCAGTCTTCTTATATACACACTTTCTGAGGCACCAGTTCACAGTGTATATGTATACTAGTCTGTGATTGGCTGATAGCTGTCACATGATACAGGGGGAAGGCAAATGGGGAATAAAAATGCCTTTGTCAGGAAAAAAAATATACACTGCTTTATTTGAAATTTAGAGTAAATATTATTTAAATGTCTTTTTATTATGCACTTGCTTATTATGCATTTTTCCTGTATTTAAAAATACATTTTAAAAAATGTGAGGTTTTTGACATTTCCATGGTGAGGTCTTTCTTGACTTTTCACCCATAAAGTATCACACAGTCCAATTTAAAAAAAAAAAAAAAAAAACTCTCTATGTTCAAGAAAAGTCTAATTTGTCCACTTTCACATAACGGAATTTCTCAAAGCTTAAGCGTATGTGGCACTGAATTTGTTCAAGAAAGTACAGAGGGGCATGTTATCTTTTTATAATGAAGGTGAATAAGGCATTTGGCACAAATCATCAAAATACTAAACAAAGATAGTTTATATTTCTAAACATAAAATGTCCCAGAGAGGCAGCCTTAAAAGACCAGTCCACCTTGCTGAAGTTTTTCTAAGGGTCGACAGAGTCACGGAGACGATTGTGAAATTTGTATCAGTTGAATAGCTCTGGTGCTATTGTCAGGGGTTCTCGTTCAGGGACAACGCCTGCCTGATCTTGATGGATAAACTGTTATAGAAATGTGTTTGATTGGCTAGAACTTTAGCTGAAATCTTAATAGCTTTGGTATCATCACCATATGAACTTCTAGCATTATCTTGGGAAATGGATTGTATACCTAGCTGCTAACGAGTATTTTACGAGTTTAAAAAATCGATTACAGCTTTTATGGTAACATGAACTTTAGATTCTAATTCTAGATTTGAAGGGTTCATTGATGCTGTTTTTACAGGTTGGCTCCTTATTATGACAGGAAAACATTCATACAAACACAAAAATGTATTCAGGCCTTTAAAACATATTACGACACAGAAACACATGCTACAGAACATGCTGGTAAATATTTACATCTTTATTTGGTCCGGAAAAAGGCTTAGTTGGTTTGTAGGCTATCACTATTACAGAACAGCATCATGGCTGCTCCAGTTACCTCCGTTTCAGACAGGGGATAGACAAGGCTCCTACACACATCATCCTATGAACACTGTTCCACTCCTCTATCTCTAAAGCAGAAGTGAAAATTCTAACTTCTAAAAATGGCCTCCACCACAAATGAACAGCAGCAGTCCAATTAAATCACTGCTACATGTTCCAGCTCAGCTTCATAGCTGTCAGTGAGGGACAATGATATACTTAGAGGCAGAAGTGTATCTTGTAGGATTCAAGACCTTGACTTGGCTACATTCTGCACAGTGATTGCTTGATCAGGGTAGTAGTCATTTACATCTATCCCTAACTGGCCACGTCATAGGAGAGAAGAAGCTTTTCAAATATAGACTTCATGATAAATGAATTGCATAAGGGATTTTATTAAACAAGTTAATCAAATTGTCTTCGTTCTCTTGGCATATTTATTTTAAAAGCAGGAATGTAAGCTTAGGAGTCGGATCATTTTTGGTTTAGCACCTGGGTAGAGCTTGCTAACTGTTGGCTAATGTAGCCACCAAACAGCAAGCACTACCGAGGGTGCTGAACTAAAAAAAAATAATATCCGCTCGACATATGCTGTCCACATTTATCATTGGACAAGCATTTCTGGTGAAATGCTTGTGCAATGCCGCCCGCTGCTCACTGGTGACCAATTGGCTGCTAGCAGAGGCTGTCAATCATCCTGATCGTATCGGTCTAATGACCGCTCCTTCTTAACTTCAGTTTCAGGTGAGCCTGAAGCAATAGGCCTGCGAAGCAGCATCCGCTGCTTAAAGGGACACTGAACCCAATTTTTTTCTTTCGTTATTCAGATAGAGCATGCAATTGTAAGTAACTTTCTAATTTACTCATATTATCACTTTTTCTTTGTTCTCTTGCTATCTTTATTTGAAAAAGAAGGCATCTAAGCTTTTTTTTGGTTTAAAACTCTGGACAGCACCTTTTATTGGTGGATGAATTTATCCACCAATCAGCAAGGACAACCCAGGGTGTTCAGCATCTAAACTTAAATTCTTGCATTTCAAATAAAGATACCAAGAAAATGAAGAAATTTTGATAATAGGAGTAAATTAGAAAGTTGCTTAAAATGTCATGCTCTATCTGAATCACGAAAGAAAAAATTTAGGTTCGGTGTCCCTTTAATAAATAAAGCTCATAGTCTTTAGTCACACGTTAATATGATTTACAAACCTAAACATTTTAGCCACATTAATGTTCTTTATTTTCCATTGTGGCTATAAATGCAAAGTGATCCAAAAGAGTAGATTGTGCCTGGAAATCTGATTATAATGATGTAATGATCACGGGAAGTTAGAGGATATTTGCACACTTTTGCTGAATTCTGCCAGAATTTTTACTTATTTAGCATCATTTAGTTAAAGAACTTGTATTCTGGCATCTAAATGGGAATACAGTAGAATCAGGGTTTATTCATCACAAGCACTGGGTTTGGTTTACACTTTGTTTTCCCCTTAATGTGCGCCAACTTGTTATAGCAGCTGCAGAGTATTAAATGTATGGGAAACTGCTCTATTTTTTTTTTTTTTAGTATTTGAGCTGGTTTTTCTCATTGAAACCATAGCCCATTGTTCTAAAAAAATGCCCATTCAAACAGGGTGAGCCTGCAGGAAGAGGAGACCTGGTCATCTTACCTATACACTCTCTTTACACAAAAGGAAATACTTAGGTACTGACATAGTGAGTCTATTGGGAGCTCATTTTAAGGAAACAAATTACAGTACAATGCCCATTTAAAGACATCTATGAATAATTATTATCTATTCTTTATGAATTTAAATATGCCTTGGGGTACTTTATTCACTGGGATGTCTGTATTATAGTTCTAATCATAAAAGACAGCTATGTAAGGCTTTTCCTCTTGTCTCATTCTTGTGTCCGATATCTGTGTGCTGTCTAAGTTCAGTTAAAAACTGATCTGGGTTCCATGTGGTTTTATTTTATTCAGAGTTCTGCTGGTGGAAGAGCTCTCATGCATGTGATTAGAAAAGGTGGTGAGCGAACGTTAACAATATAATTACTTGTACAAGAGATACCTAGGTACGTAGGCACTTTATGACAGGAAATAGTGCTGCAATTTAGTGCTCTTGCTAATATATCACAAAGGATAACATGAAAACTAAGAAAATATAACATATGTCAATTAGAAAGTTATTTAAAATTGTATGCTCTATCTCAGAGATGGCAAACCTTGGCACTCCTCTGAAGTCCATTCGAGCATCATGGGAAATTTAGTTCTGAAACTACTGGAGTGCCAAGGTTCGCCATCACTTCTCTATCTGAATCATCAAAAAAAAAAAAAAAAAAAGGGTTTTATGTCCCTTTAACAACAACTCACACAGAGCTAAATGGTGATTATCACAAATCAACCCGGTACTCCCGAAAGTAATTTTGCGATAGTTTAGGGTAGGGATGCACCGAAATGAAAATTCAGGATGCCCTTGGCCGAAAACCGAAACCAAAATGTTTTTTTTTTCTTTTTTAACTACAGAGTGTGTGTGTGTGTGTGTGTGTAGTTGAGCTTGTAGGCGGGAAAGCTCCAACAAATGGGCGTGGTCACTTGTACCGTAGGGCGTGATCTGCAGTGAAACTGGTGGAGTTCTACAAGGGAGAGCGTGGTTATAGCCAGACAACAATACCAGGTGGACGTGTATTGTGTTTGGGTGTAGTTATCTGTGCGATGGACATGGCTGCACCTGATCGTCTTTCATCGTATCTCCGCCTAGTTCCTGGCTCCTGGTTCGGGTCTCACGCTGACCTGTCAGATTATATGTACAGAACCCCAAATGGAGTCTTCCTATCACCAGGACCACCGGACTTAGCTACGACCTTACATGCAAGGTGGTTATAGAAAGTTACTGTGCTTTTTTGTATACACTGTCTGGTGGGTGCTAATTTGTGCCAACTGTGTGCGAGCTTGTGGCTTTTGCATATATAGTGTGCACGCATGTTTGCCTCAGGCAAATAGAATGTCTTCGCACATGAGGCTGATGTATGAGCACTGTATATAAGGCTTATACATATTCACTGTGTGTGCTTAGGGCTGTGTCTGATAACATCAAGTGTTTATAAACATGTTACTTATCCTCCTTTGAATACTGTATTCAGAACTTTTCCTAAAAAAAAAAAAAGGCACTGCTGGTTTCAAATATCATCATGTCATGAAACTTATGTGTGTGCTCTGTGTACCATGCCAGTGCTGTGCTGCCCAACTTATGCTAAGGATAGTCATGTAACTCAATAGAACAGGGGAGGGCTGTACATTTTTAGCCATTTTGTTCCTCTTTGGGCCGAAATTTGAGTTGCACATTTTCGGCGGCCCAAATTTTGGTGCATCGCTAGTATTATTCTTTATTTAGTTCTGTGTAACATAATCAGATTTAACCGTTTGTTTTTTGTTTTGTTTTTTAACAATTTTCAAAATAAAGTATAGTCCTATAAAAGTATTATTATATGCAAAACAGTAAGTCAAGTAATGAACTCAAACAGCAGCTCTAGGCTGGCATCAAATTTGAAATATGCTACACAATAATTTTACCGAAAATAAAAGGCAAAAAATAACCAAAAATGCCATTTTCTACTTCTATGGTTGCCCTCAGTAAAACTCATGTTGGTTAACTTCAGGTCTTACCAAGCACTACTTAAATCCCTACTTGCAAAAAAACAATGCTTGAAGTCAGCATATGATTGCAAACACTTGAGACACATAGAGACACATAGACATAGTCTTTTTTTGTGAATATGCAAAGCAATTGTGTTGGGTACATGTAATCTACGTAGGCATTCATAGGTTAATTCCTGTAGGTAAGTAGATTAATACATCCATGAAGTGAGATCCAATCTTGTAATTTCTAAAGACACCTGTTAGTAGCCGTCTTTTTGTTCACTGCATCCAAATGGTTTCCATAATATTTTGCACAATTTACACAATAAAAAGTTTACATCCAATTTTTTTTTCCTAACTATCAAGAATATTGTTTCTTAGTCATTGCAATAATTTTGATCTGAAATGGTTAAAGCAGTCACTGGTTTGTGAATACATATGGGCAACATTTATTAATGTGCCTTCACAGATTTTCAGAATTTGCAGAGATTGCTTTTTTTGTCTCTCCGCCACCCCAGAAGCGCTCGTACGGTGATTGACATGTCCTGCTCTTGTGCAATGCTAAATTTAGCGACGTTATTGCAGGTGGTCATGTTCTCTGCTTGAGAACCTTACCGACTGCAATCATTATAAATGTTGCCTATAAAGAAGTGATTATTGTCCCTACAAATTATCAATTCCAAGTACGGTTGCCCCCAGTCAGTATTTTACAAATATGGCCGCTATTTTTAAGGTTCAGGTAAATGTAGAAAATAAAAAATAAATATAGAAATAAAGGCACTATCATGGTTAAACTTCTTTAAAGTCTGTTGAAATGAAATTATAAATATATGATCATATAAAATCAGTTCTAACAGTTTTAGTTCTTGTCATGCCGTATAATTATTTATGCAAATGTATGCTAATGAGCATGGCTGGTATTTTTTTTCCAAAAACATTGGCAACCCTAATTCCAAGAGAACTATACACTAAAATAATTTGAAATAAGCTGCATAACTGCATTTTATGCTATGCATATACAAACCCCACAACTGTCCTGATTTTCGTGGGATAGTCCCGCATTGCTCCCTGGCCCGCTCCATTGTTGATTTAAAAAAAAAAAAAGTAATTTCTATTGGTTCCGACCTTACCACATGACAAAATGGTACCCAATACTGTAGTGCACATGACAAGTGAGTCAGACGGACTGTCATGTGGTTCCAGTCACAAGGTTTTGGTGCTTGGTCTCTGGGTGAGTCAGTGTGGTGCTGAACAACTCTGTCTCGGTAAAGATTGTCAGTCTGTGATAGAGTGAGGATACATGACTCTGGTCAGGAGGGTACAATTGAATCCTTGCTTTGTCTCTAAGTGACTCCGTAAGTCAGTAACTATGTGATCCGATCGGGTTCTGATCTAGTGTATGGGGGGGGGGGTGGCGGCAGCAGCAGCAGCCAGGGTACAGACAGACTGTGCTGGCTGGGTGACTGTTGTTATGCAAGGGAAGACAGCAAGCAATAACTCTGAGGGTGGAGGCTCAGGCCGCCGGTCACAGCTTTGCTTTATTTTCATTATTTGTAATACTGTTCTTTGGTAACATATGTGAGAGCACTAATACACACATATCGTATATATCAATATACAAATTTCCCTCAAAGAGAAAAGGAAAAAAGTAAAGATATTTAAAGGACTCACTTATGTGTCATTTCTGATTATCTACTTACACACTTGTAATTACAGGGAATTGTTCAAATTAAACTTAACTTTTACTAAAAAACAAGTTAAAAGATCTTATTTTTAGTAAAAGTCAAGTTTTATTTCTTTATTTTTTTCCTTCTTTCTTTGAGGTAAATTTGTATAATAATATATAAGATGTGTGTATATATATATGTTTATGGTTAATAATTATTAAAGGGATAGGAAAGTCAAAATTAAACTTGCATGATTCAGATAGAGCATGTCATTTTAAGACACTTTTAAATTCACTTCTATTTTCAAATGTGCTTCGTTCTCTTAGTATCCCTTGTTAAAAAATGAATACGCACATATCATACACTAGTGGGAGCTGCTGTTAATTGGTGCCTGCACACATTTGTCTCTTGTGATTGGCTAAATAGATATTTTCAGCTTCCTGTCAGTAGTGCAATGCTGTCCCTTCAGCAATGGATAACAAGAGAATGAAGAAAATTTGATAATAGAATTAAATTGGAAAGTTGTTTAAAAATGTATGTTCTATTTGAATCATAAAAGAAAATTTTGGGGTTTACTATCCCTTTAAGGGTGAGCGGGTACAAAAAGTGTAGATAAGGATAATTGATGTATTGGATCTTTTGAGGAATAGTGTAATTCTTTTTTCAATGCATATAGTATATACAGTACCTTTGTTATTTCAACTTCTTTACCAAAACCCATAAGAGCTGTTCCTCACATAAATGCAGAAAAGTATTTTGTGTGCTCTGGTAAACATACAAATGCAAAGTATTTAATCACATAATGATAATTTTAAAAAATCCTTACTTATAATGTTTAAATTACAATGATGATTTACTATAGGTACTATCAGCCTATGAAGTCCTATTGTTATTTTAGGTTTTGTATATACAAATCACAATACGTTATCATTAAATATACACAATACCTTTCTACATTCAGCATCAGAAATAATTTGTACAAATTAATAACGTTCTCTCTTAGTGCAGTTTCGGGAAGATACCTATAATGAAGGGGGTCATATGTGAGAGTGAGGCAGAATGGTAGCTCTGTATTGTTACATGTCTGTATATAGGTTACTGGGAAGGGTAGATCAGAGTGATGTGTATGTAAATATGTGTGTATAATTGTATGTGTGTGTGTATAGTAGTACCCGTGGGAAGAGATGAGCGAATGTTTCGCCACATTCGAAAAACTAAACACACATTTCTTCATT
Source organism: Bombina bombina (assembly GCF_027579735.1). Taxonomy (NCBI): domain Eukaryota; kingdom Metazoa; phylum Chordata; class Amphibia; order Anura; family Bombinatoridae; genus Bombina; species Bombina bombina. The sequence goes on along the minus strand of NC_069499.1, from coordinate 1,427,931,228 downwards.
TTTAATTTCTAATGTTTGTACAACATTCTAACATTTGTTTAATGTAATAGTATTTCTAATCTTTCTTTCTTTAACTGTAATTTTCCATTTGAATTTTTCTAATAATTCGATTTGAATAATGCAATATTTGAATTAGAAAAATTTGAATCAGTATATTAGTAATAGTATTTCTAATGGTCTCTTTAAATGTAATATTCAAATTATGCAATAGTCAAAATAGAAACATTCGAATTGATATATTTGTATCTATTATGTATCAATTTACTAAATTCACTACCACATGAACTATTGAACATCTGAATAGTATTTGTTAAATTGAATGTTACATTCAAAATTTTGAATGTGGATATTTGATCTAATTATGAGCATTCGAAAAACTAAATTAACATTCAAAAACCGGAAATAACATTTGATTACTGAATATTAATGGATTTTCAAATGTCCACAGGACTTTTTGTTCTAGCAAATGAATTACATTTTGAGCACATTCCTTCTTTGGCTATTTCAAATGTTGGGAAGTATGCATAACTAAAACGGGCTCTAGTGTTCCATTAGACACATAAGGACACTGTAAACCACATCATGTCCTGCTTTACTGTAATAAAAGTAATCTTAAATCCGCTGGATGAATTAGCTGTAACCAGTGTGTAAACCATGACCCAAGTTCTGTTTATGAGCTGCATTGTAATATTAACCACAGAAAGCCTCCAGATAATTATTATTTGCTAAGATGATACTGTGTACTCCAAATATTGCATGTGGTATAACTAGAAACAGTAAAGAAAGCTCAGTCAACATGGAATTACTGATTATGTAAAAAAAGTATTTCACTGTTAAAGGGACAGTAAACACCAGCATTTTTGTTGTTTAAAAAGGTATATAATTTCTTTATTACCCATTCCCCAATTTTGCATAACCAACACAGTTATATAAATACACTTTTTACCTCTGTGATTACCTTGTATCTATGGCTCTGCAAACTGCCCCTTATTTCAGTTCTTTTGACAGACTTGCATTTTTAGCCAATCAGTGCTTGCTCCTAGGAGCTTCACGTGCCTGAGCTCAATGTTATCTATATGAAACACATGAACTAACGATCTCGAGTGGTGAAAAACTGTCAAAATGCTTTCAGATTAGAGGTGGCTTTCAAGGTCTAAGAAATAAGCATATGAACCTCCTAGATTTAGCTTTAAACTAAGAATACCAAGAGAACAAAGCAAAATTGGTAATAAAAGTAAATTGGAAAGTTATTTAAAATTACATGCTCTATTTAAATCATGAATTTATTTATTTTTACTTGACTGTCCCTTTAAAAGGGGAATGTATGTAGCCTTTAATAAATTAACTTACCAAGTGAATGTAAATTATTTTCTAAATATATTAAAGGGTTATTAAGCTGCCATGTGCACTGCCAATTCTCAGAACTGGAAACTCTTAATTTTCAGAGTTAGATTACAGACAAGGGGTTAAAATGAATTCTGAAAGTGAACCGCAATAAGTTGTTTTACTATGCGTAATAAAATATTTTGTATTACAATCTCAAAATCTTTAATGCCCCTTTAACTAGAAAATAATTGGCATAACCAAATCAAGCAAACAGGGCCAGTGCTACAATAAAGGAAGACTATGCGGGGGGGGGGGGGGTGCAAAAACATAATTTATGTAAGAACTTACCTGATAAATTCATTTCTTTCATATTAGCAAGAGTCCATGAGCTAGTGACGTATGGGATATACATTCCTACCAGGAGGGGCAAAGTTTCCCAAACCTTAAAATGCCTATAAATACACCCCTCACCACACCCACAATTCAGTTTAACGAATAGCCAAGAAGTGGGGTGATAAAAAAGTGCGAAAGCATATAAAATAAGGAATTGGAATAATTGTGCTTTATACAAAAAAATCATAACCACCACAAAAAAGGGTGGGCCTCATGGACTCTTGCTAATATGAAAGAAATGAATTTATCAGGTAAGTTCTTACATAAATTATGTTTTCTTTCATGTAATTAGCAAGAGTCCATGAGCTAGTGACGTATGGGATAATGACTACCCAAGATGTGGATCTTTCCACACAAGAGTCACTAGAGAGGGAGGGATAAAATAAAGACAGCCAATTCCTGCTGAAAATAATCCACACCCAAAATAAAGTTTAATAAAAAACATAAGCAGAAGATTCAGACTGAAACTGCTGCCTGAAATACTTTTCTACCAAAAAACTGCTTCAGAAGAAGAAAATACATCAAAATGGTAGAATTTAGTAAAAGTATGCAAAGAGGACCAAGTTGCAACTTTGCAAATGTGATCAACCGAAGCTTCATTCCTAAACGCCCAGGAAGTAGAAACTGACCTGGTAGAATGAGCTGTAATCCTCTGAGGCGGAGTTTTACCCGACAACATAGGCAAGATGAATTAAAGATTTCAACCAAGATGCCAAAGAAATGGCAGAAGCTTTCTGGCCTTTTCTAGAACCGGAAAAGAGAACAAATAGACTAGAAGTCTTTCGGAAAGACTTAGTAGCTTCAACATAATATTTCAAAGCTCTAACAACATCCAAAGAATGCAATGATTTCTCCTTAGAATTCTTAGGATTAGGACATAATGAAGGAACCACAATTTCTCTACTAATGTTGTTGGAATTCACAACTTTAGGTAAAAATTCAAAAGAAGTTCGCAACACCACCTCATCCTGATGAAAAATCAGAAAAGGAGACTCACAAGAAAGAGCAGATAAATCAGAAACTCTTCTGGCAGAAGAGATGGCCAAAAGGAACAAAACTTTCCAAGAAAGTAATTTAATGACCAATGAATGCATAGGTTCAAAGGGAGGAGCTTGAAGAGCTCCCAGAACCAAATTCAAACTCCAAGGAGGAGAAATTGACTTAATGACAGGTTTTATACGAACCAAAGCTTGTATAAAACAATAAATATCAGGAAGAATAGCAATCTTTCTGTGAAAAAGAACAGAAAGAGCAGAGATTTGTCCTTTCAAGGAACTTGCAGACAAACCCTTATCTAAACCATCCTGAAGAAACTGTAAAATTCTCAGTATTCTAAAAGAATGCCAAGAAAAAAGATGAGAAAGACACCAAAAAATATAAGTCTTCCAGACTCTATAATATATCTCTCTAGATACAGATTTACGAGCCTGTAACATAGTATAAATCACAGAGTCAGAGAAACCTCTTTGACCAAGAATCAAGCGTTCAATCTCCATACCTTAAAATTTAAGGATTGAGATCCTGATGGAAAAAAGGACCTTGCGACAGAAGGTCTGGTCTTAACGGAAGAGTCCACGGCTGGCAAGAGGCCATCCGGACAAGATCCGCATACCAAACCTGTAAGGCCATGCCGGAGCTACCAGCAGAACAAACGAGCATTCCTTCAGAATCTTGGAGATTACTCTTGGAAGAAGAACTAGAGGCGGAAAGATATAGACAGGATGATACTTCCAAGGAAGTGATAACGCATCCACTGCCTTCGCCTAAGGATCCCGGGATCTGGACAGATATCTGGGAAGTTTCTTGATTAGATGAGACGCCATCAGATCTATTTCTGGAAGTTCCCACATTTGAACAACCTGAAGAAATACCTCTGGGTGAAGAAACCATTCGCCCGGATGCAACGTTTGGCGACTTAGATAAACCGCTTCCCAATTGTCTACACCTGGGATATGAACCGCAGAGATTAGACAGGAGCTGGAATCCGCCCAAAACAAAAAAATTCGAGATACTTCTTTCATAGCCAGAGGACTGTGAGTCGCTCCTTGATGATGTATGCCACAGTTGTGACATTGTCTGTCTGAAAACAAATGAACAATTCTCTCTATAGAAGAGGCCAAAACTGAAGAGCTCTGAAAATTGCACGGAGTTCCAAAATATTTATCGGTAATCTCACCTCCTGAGATTCCCAAACTCCTTGTGCCGACAGAGATCCCCACACAGCTCCCCAACCTGTGAGACTTGTATCTGTTGAAATTACAGTCCAGGTCGGAAGCACAAAAGAAGCCCCCTGGATTAAACGATGGTGATCTGTCCACCACGTTAGAGAGTGACGAACAATCGGTTTTAAAGATATAAATTGAAATATCTTTGTGTAATCCTTGCACCATTGATTCAGCATACAGAGCTGAAGAGGTCGCATGTGAAAAACAAGCAAAGGGGATTGCGTCCAATGCAGCAGTCATAAGACCTAGAATTTCCATGCATAAGGTTACCGAAGGGAATGATTGTGACTGAAGGTTTCGACAAGCTGAAAACAATTTAGACGTCTCTTGTCTGTTAAAGACAGAGTCATGGACACTGAATCTATCTGGAAACCCAGAAAGATTACCCTTGACTGAGGAATCAATGAACTTTTTGGTAAATTGATCTTGAAGAAACAACACAAGTCGAATCGCATGAGATTCTTTGAATGAGAAGACTGAGCAAATACCAAGATAATCGTCCAAATAAGGAAATACAAAAAAACCCTGTTCTCTGAATACAGAAAGAAGGGCACAGAGAATCTTTGAAAAAAATTCTTGGAACTGAGGCTAGGCCAAACAGTAGAGTCACAAAATTGGTAATGCTTGTCTAAAAAGAGAATCTCAAACACTAAAAGTGATCTGAATGAATCGGAATATGCAGATACACATCCTGCAAAACTATTGTAGACATAAAATGCCCTTGCTAAACAAAAGGCAAAATAGTCCTACAGTAACCATCTTGAATGTTGGTATACATAACGATTCAATATTGATAGATCCGGAACTGGTCTGAAGGAATTGACCTTCTTTGGTACAATGAAGAGATAAAATAAAACCCTAGCCCCTGTTCCAGAACTGGAACTGGCATAATTACTCCAGCCAACTCTAGATCTGAAACACATTTCAGAAATGCTGAGCCTTGCTGTGTTAACTGGGACACGGGAAGAAAAAAATCTCTTAGCAGGAGGCCTTAACTGAAGCCAATTCTGATACCTTTCTGAAACAATGTTCTGAAACCAGAGTTTGAGAACGGAATTGATCCAAACTCCTTTGAATAAAACGTAATCTGCCCCATACCAGCTGAACTGGAAAAAACATAATTTATGTAAGAACTTACCTGATAAATTCATTTCTTTCATATTAACAAGAGTCCATGAGCTAGTGACGTATGGGATATACATTCCTACCAGGAGGGGCAAAGTTTCCCAAACCTTAAAATGCCTATAAATACACCCCTCACCACACCCACAAATCAGTTTAACGAATAGCCAAGAAGTGGGGTGATAAGAAAAAAAGTGCGAAGCATATAAAATAAGGAATTGGAATAATTGTGCTTTATACAAAAAAATCATAACCACCACAAAAAAGGGTGGGCCTCATGGACTCTTGTTAATATGAAAGAAATGAATTTATCAGGTAAGTTCTTACATAAATTATGTTTTCTTTCATGTAATTAACAAGAGTCCATGAGCTAGTGACGTATGGGATAATGACTACCCAAGATGTGGATCTTTCCACACAAGAGTCACTAGAGAGGGAGGGATAAAATAAAGACAGCCAATTCCTGCTGAAAATAATCCACACCCAAAATAAAGTTTAACAAAAAACATAAGCAGAAGATTCAAACTGAAACCGCTGCCTGAAGAACTTTTCTACCAAAAACTGCTTCAGAAGAAGAAAATACATCAAAATGGTAGAATTTAGTAAAAGTATGCAAAGAGGACCAAGTTGCTGCTTTGCAGATCTGGTCAACCGAAGCTTCATTCCTAAACGCCCAGGAAGTAGATACTGACCTAGTAGAATGAGCTGTAATTCTCTGAGGCGGAATTTTACCCGACTCAACATAGGCAAGATGAATTAAAGATTTCAACCAAGATGCCAAAGAAATGGCAGAAGCTTTCTGGCCTTTCCTAGAACCGGAAAAGATAACAAATAGACTAGAAGTCTTACAGAAAGATTTCGTAGCTTCAACATAATATTTCAAAGCTCTAACAACATCCAAAGAATGCAACGATTTCTCCTTAGAATTCTTAGGATTAGGACATAATGAAGGAACCACAATTTCTCTACTAATGTTGTTGGAATTCACAACTTTAGGTAAAAATTCAAAAGAAGTTCGCAACACCGCCTTATCCTGATGAAGAATCAGAAAAGGAGACTCACAAGAAAGAGCAGATAATTCAGAAACTCTTCTGGCAGAAGAGATGGCCAAAAGGAACAAAACTTTCCAAGAAAGTAATTTAATATCCAATGAATGCATAGGTTCAAATGGAGGAGCTTGAAGAGCCCCCAGAACCAAATTCAAACTCCAAGGAGGAGAAATTGACTTAATGACAGGCTTTATACGAACCAAAGCTTGTACAAAACAATGAATATCAGGAAGAATAGCAATCTTTCTGTGAAAAAGAACAGAAAGAGCAGAGATTTGACCTTTCAAGGAACTTGCGGACAAACCCTTATCTAAACCATCCTGAAGAAATTGTAATATTCTCGGTATTCTAAAAGAATGCCAAGAAAAAAGATGAGAAAGACACCAAGAAATATAAGTCTTCCAGACTCTATAATATATCTCTCTGGATACAGATTTACGAGCCTGTAACATAGTATTAATCACAGAGTCAGAGAAACCTCTTTGACCAAGAATCAAGCGTTCAATCTCCATACCTTTAAATTTAAGGATTTCAGATCCTGATGGAAAAGAATTTTTGCGCCAAAAAAGTCCGCGCCAAGAATGACGCAATAAAATGAAGCATTTTCAGCCCCCGCGAGCCTAACAGCCCACAGGGAAAAAAGTCAAATTTTTGAGGTAAGAAAAAATATGATAATTCAATGCATAATCCCAAATATGAAACTGACTGTCTGGAAATAAGGAAAGTTGAACATTCTGAGTCAAGGCAAATAAATGTTTGAATACATATATTTAAAACTTTATAAATAAAGTGCCCAACCATAGCTTAGAGTGTCACAGAAAATAAGACTTACTTACCCCAGGACACTCATCTACATGTTTGTAGAAAGCCAAACCAGTACTGAAACGAGAATCAGTAGAGGAAATGGTAAATATAAGAGTATATCGTCGATCTGAAAAGGGAGGTAAGAGATGAATCTCTACGACCGATAACAGAGAACCTTATGAAATAGACCCCGTAGAAGGAGATCACTGCATTCAATAGGCAATACTCTCTTCACATCCCTCTGACATTCACTGCACGCTGAGAGGAAAACCGGGCTCCAACTTGCTGCGGAGCGCATATCAACGTAGAATCTAGCACAAACTTACTTCACCACCTCCCTTGGAGGCAAAGTTTGTAAAAACTGATTTGTGGGTGTGGTGAGGGGTGTATTTATAGGCATTTTAAGGTTTGGGAAACTTTGCCCCTCCTGGTAGGAATGTATATCCCATACGTCACTAGCTCATGGACTCTTGTTAATTACATGAAAGAAAAGGGCCGCACCTTCATGGGTACTTAGGAGCTGACTATAGGTTTCCATAAGGCTTGGATATATTCCAAACTAGAAATAGTTTCCAAACTGAAACCGCTCCTGAGGATGAAGGATCAGGCTTTAGCTCTTTATTATGAGAAAAAGAACGAAAAAATGAATATTACCCTGGAAAGAAAGGGAAAAACAAAGTTAACTTTAGAAGACATAACAGCATTCCAAGTTAAATCCATAAAGCTTTTCTAGCTAAAATAGCTAGAGACATATACCTGACATCAACTCAAATGATATCAAAAGATGGTATCACCAATAAAATTATTAGCATGTTATAGAATAAAAATAATGCTATAAAATTATGATCTGATACTTGTTGCGCTAAAACTTCTAACCAAAAAGATGAAGCTGCAGCAACATCCGGTAAAAATATAGCAGGTCTAAGAAGATTACCTAAACATAAGTAAACTTTTCTTAGAAAGGATTCAATTTTCTTATCTAAAGGATCCTTAATTTAGTACTATCTGCCGTAGGAATAGTAGTACATTTTAGCAGGAATAGAGACAGCCCCAAACCTTAGGGATTTTGTCCCAAAAAACTCTAATCTGTCAGATGGCACAGAATATAATTGCTTAAACGTTTAGAAGGAGTAAAAGAATTACCCAAATTATTCCATTCCCTGGAAATTACTTCAAAAAAAGCATCAGGGAGATTAAACACTTCTGGAATAAATACAGGAGATTTAAAAAACCCTATTTAAACGTTTTAGATTTAGTATCAAGAGGACCAGAATCCTCTATATCTAAAGCAATTAATACGTCTTTAAATAAAGGACGAATAAATTCCATCTTGAACAAATAAAAAGATTTAACAGCATCAACCTCTGGGACAGAAACTTCTGAACCAGAAGAACCATTATCAGTATCAGAACGATGATGTTCATTTAAAAATTCATCTGAAAAAAAGAGAAGTTTTAAAAGACTTTTATGTAAACTAGAAGGAGAAATAACAGACATAGCCTTCTAAATGGATTTAAAATAAAATCTCTAATGTTTATCAGGAACACTCTGAAAATTAAATGTTGACGGAACAGCAACAGGTAATATAACAGTACTAAAGGAAATTTTATCTGCATTAATAAGTTTGTCATGACATGCAATACAAACAACAGCTGGAGAAACAGGTACCAAAAATTTATAGCAGATACACTTAGCTTGGTAGCTCCAGCCCTGGGCAGTGATTTTCCTCAAGTAACTTCTGACTCAGTTGCAACGTGGAACATCTTGCAATATGTAATAGAAAAAATGATTAATTCAAATGCATTATCCCAAATATGAAACTGACTGTCTGAAAAATAAGGAAAGTTGAACATTCTGAGTCAAGGCAAATAAATGTTTGAATACATATATTTAGAACTTTATAAACAAAGTGCCCAACCATAGCTTTAGAGTGTCACAGAAAATAAGATTTACTTACCCCAGGACACTCATCTACATGTTTGTAGAAAGCCAAACCAGTACTGAAACGAGAATCAGCAGAGGTAATGGTATATATAAGAGTATATTGTCGATCTGAAAAGGGAGGTAAGAGATGAATCTCTACGACCGATAACAGAGAACCTATGAAATAGACCCCGTAGAAGGAGATCACTGCATTCAAAATAGGCAATACTCTCCTCACATCCCTCTGACATTCACTGCACGCTGAGAGGAAAACCGGGCTCCAACTTGCTGCGGAGCGCATATCAACGTAGAATCTAGCACAAACTTACTTCACCACCTCCATCGGAGGCAAAGTTTGTAAAACTGAATTGTGGGTGTGGTGAGGGGTGTATTTATAGGCATTTTAAGGTTTGGGAAACTTTGCCCCTCCTGGTAGGAATGTATATCCCATACGTCACTAGCTCATGGACTCTTGCTAATTACATGAAAGAAATTGGTGCATGACAAATATTTATTTTTAATGTGTATATTTATTTATTTTTTGCTACCTAACTTGGGCTTCATAGTAGCGCCCATATGTGGTTGCATAATGGCTAGAAAGGGAGGGACTCCCCTGAAACATAGGGAGACAGAGAGTCCAAGTCAGCCAGACCAACTGCAGCATTACTGCTCAACCCCTGCAATCTCTGCAAACCTTTAACAGCCTTCATAAAAGTTGGTAGAGCCAGTGACAGCAGTGGGACTCACCTACACCCACAGCCTATTACTGGGGCTGATGGGTACTACCAGGAGCACTAACAATCTTCTTATGCATGTGTGTGTATATATATATATCAGACTAAAGTCATAATTATGCAGTACTATGTCTATTCTAATCTACATGAATACCTATACATTAAAGATTATAGATAATTTGTATAGATGGCCATAATCATTATTCCCCCCAAGGTGTCCTGGTTCAGTGTATAGATACTTGGCATAATTATTCAGTGCAGTGTGTTCATTTTCAGGGTATAAATGTTCAGCATCATTATGCAGCACAGAGTGCTCACCATCAGTGTACAGGCACCCATTATTATACGGGGCAGAATGTTCTGTTTTTTACTGTATGAACCCTCAACAACACGATACAGTGCAGCATATATAATATCAATGTATAGGTACTCTGCATTAATTATACAGTGCAGCATGTTTATTGGTGTACAGATGACTTATATGTGTTTATTAGTGTATAAATCATCATTACAACTAAACAGCACTGAAGCTTGACCAAAATAAGAGTTGTATTGGTGCCCTGGCCAAAACTTACCAGTAACCAAGTTTATGTGATCTATTGTAGGGCTTGAAAAATGTCGTCCAGGTCGGAAGCACAAAAGAAGCCCCCTGGATTAAACGATGGTGATCTGTCCACCACGTTAGAGAGTGACGAACAATCGGTTTTAAAGATATAAATTGAAATATCTTTGTGTAATCCTTGCACCATTGATTCAGCATACAGAGCTGAAGAGGTCGCATGTGAAAAACAAGCAAAGGGGATTGCGTCCAATGCAGCAGTCATAAGACCTAGAATTTCCATGCATAAGGCTACCGAAGGGAATGATTGTGACTGAAGGTTTCGACAAGCTGAAAACAATTTAGACGTCTCTTGTCTGTTAAAGACAGAGTCATGGACACTGAATCTATCTGGAAACCCAGAAAGATTACCCTTGACTGAGGAATCAATGAACTTTTTGGTAAATTGATCCTCCAACCATGATCTTGAAGAAACAACACAAGTCGAATCGCATGAGATTCTTTGAATGAGAAGACTGAGCAAATACCAAAATAATCGTCCAAATAAGGAAATACAAAAAAACCCTGTTCTCTGAATACAGAAAGAAGGGCTCAGAGAATCTTTGAAAAAAATTCTTGGAACTGAGGCTAGGCCAAACAGTAGAGTCACAAAATTGGTAATGCTTGTCTAAAAAGAGAATCTCAAACACTAAAAGTGATCTGAATGAATCGGAATATGCAGATACACATCCTGCAAAACTATTGTAGACATAAAATGCCCTTGCTAAACAAAAGGCAAAATAGTCCTACAGTAACCATCTTAAATGTTGGTATACATAACGATTCAATATTGATAGATCCGGAACTGGTCTGAAGGAATTGACCTTCTTTGGTACAATGAAGAGATAAAATAAAACCCTAGCCCCTGTTCCAGAACTGGAACTGGCATAATTACTCCAGCCAACTCTAGATCTGAAACACATTTCAGAAATGCTGAGCCTTGCTGTGTTAACTGGGACACGGGAAGAAAAAAATCTCTTAGCAGGAGGCCTTAACTGAAGCCAATTCTGATACCTTTCTGATACCTTTCTGAAACAATGTTCTGAAACCAGAGTTTGAGAACGGAATTGATCCAAACTCCTTTGAATAAAACGTAATCTGCCCCATACCAGCTGAACTGGAAAAAAGGGCCGCACCTTCATGGGTACTTAGGAGCTGACTATAGGTTTCCATAAGGCTTGGATATATTCCAAACTAGAAATAGTTTCCAAACTGAAACCGCTCCTGAGGATGAAGGATCAGGCTTTAGCTCTTTATTATGAGAAAAAGAACGAAAAAATGAATATTACCCTGGAAAGAAAGGGAAAAACAAAGTTAACTTTAGAAGACATAACAGCATTTCAAGTTAAATCCATAAAGCTTTTCTAGCTAAAATAGCTAGAGACATATACCTGACATCAACTCAAATGATATCAAAAGATGGTATCACCAATAAAATTATGAGCATGTTATAGAATAATAATAATGCTATAAAATTATGATCTGTTACTTGTTGCGCTAAAACTTCTAACCAAAAAGATGAAGCTGCAGCAACATCCGGTAAAAATATAGCAGGTCTAAGAAGATTACCTAAACATAAGTAAACTTTTCTTAGAAAGGATTCAATTTTCTTATCTAAAGGATCCTTAATTTAGTACTATCTGCCGTAAGAATAGTAGTACATTTTAGCAGGAATAGAGACAGCCCCAAACCTTAGGGATTTTGTCCCAAAAAACTCTAATCTGTCAGATGGCACAGAATATAATTGCTTAAACGTTTAGAAGGAGTAAAAGAATTACCCAAATTATTCCATTCCCTGGAAATTACTTCAGAAAAAGCATCAGGGAGATTAAACACTTCTGGAATAAATACAGGAGATTTAAAAAACCCTATTTAAACGTTTTAGATTTAGTATCAAGAGGACCAGAATCCTCTATATCTAAAGCAATTAATACGTCTTTAAATAAAGGACGAATAAATTCCATCTTGAACAAATAAAAAGATTTAACAGCATCAACCTCTGGGACAGAAACTTCTGAACCAGAAGAACCATTATCAGTATCAGAACGATGATGTTCATTTAAAAATTCATCTGAAAAAAAGAGAAGTTTTAAAAGACTTTTATGTAAACTAGAAGGAGAAATAACAGACATAGCCTTCTAAATGGATTTAAAATAAAATCTCTAATGTTTATCAGGAACACTCTGAAAATTAAATGTTGACGGAACAGCAACAGGTAATATAACAGTACTAAAGGAAATTTTATCTGCATTAATAAGTTTGTCATGACATGCAATACAAACAACAGCTGGAGAAACAGGTACCAAAAATTTATAGCAGATACACTTAGCTTGGTAGCTCCAGCCCTGGGCAGTGATTTTCCTCAAGTAACTTCTGACTCAGTTGCAACGTGGAACATCTTGCAATATGTAATAGAAAAAATGATTAATTCAAATGCATTATCCCAAATATGAAACTGACTGTCTGAAAAATAAGGAAAGTTGAACATTCTGAGTCAAGGCAAATAAATGTTTGAATACATATATTTAGAACTTTATAAACAAAGTGCCCAACCATAGCTTTAGAGTGTCACAGAAAATAAGATTTACTTACCCCAGGACACTCATCTACATGTTTGTAGAAAGCCAAACCAGTACTGAAACGAGAATCAGCAGAGGTAATGGTATATATAAGAGTATATCGTCGATCTGAAAAGGGAGGTAAGAGATGAATCTCTACGACCGATAACAGAGAACCTATGAAATAGACCCCGTAGAAGGAGATCACTGCATTCAAAATAGGCAATACTCTCCTCACATCCCTCTGACATTCACTGCACGCTGAGAGGAAAACCGGGCTCCAACTTGCTGCGGAGCGCATATCAACGTAGAATCTAGCACAAACTTACTTCACCACCTCCATCGGAGGCAAAGTTTGTAAAACTGAATTGTGGGTGTGGTGAGGGGTGTATTTATAGGCATTTTAAGGTTTGGGAAACTTTGCCCCTCCTGGTAGGAATGTATATCCCATACGTCACTAGCTCATGGACTCTTGCTAATTACATGAAAGAAATTGGTGCATGACAAATATTTATTTTTAATGTGTATATTTATTTATTTTTTGCTACCTAACTTGGGCTTCATAGTAGCGCCCATATGTGGTTGCATAATGGCTAGAAAGGGAGGGACTCCCCTGAAACATAGGGAGACAGAGAGTCCAAGTCAGCCAGACCAACTGCAGCATTACTGCTCAACCCCTGCAATCTCTGCAAACCTTTAACAGCCTTCATAAAAGTTGGTAGAGCCAGTGACAGCAGTGGGACTCACCTACACCCACAGCCTATTACTGGGGCTGATGGGTACTACCAGGAGCACTAACAATCTTCTTATGCATGTGTGTGTATATATATATATCAGACTAAAGTCATAATTATGCAGTACTATGTCTATTCTAATCTACATGAATACCTATACATTAAAGATTATAGATAATTTGTATAGATGGCCATAATCATTATTCCCCACAAGGTGTCCTGGTTCAGTGTATAGATACTTGGCATAATTATTCAGTGCAGTGTGTTAATTTTCAGGGTATAAATGTTCAGCATCATTATGCAGCACAGAGTGCTCACCATCAGTGTACAGGCACCCATTATTATACGGGGCAGAATGTTCTGTTTTTTACTGTATGAACCCTCAACAACACGATACAGTGCAGCATATATAATATCAATGTATAGGTACTCTGCATTAATTATACAGTGCAGCATGTTTATTGGTGTACAGATGACTTATATGTGTTTATTAGTGTATAAATCATCATTACAACTAAACAGCACTGAAGCTTGACCAAAATAAGAGTTGTATTGGTGCCCTGGCCAAAACTTACCAGTAACCAAGTTTATGTGATCTATTGTAGGGCTTGAAAAATGTATAATTATAAAGATGCATTTGCAGTTTCTGAGAACTTGCAATGCAGGCTTGCAAGAGTGAGTCTACAACCACAATTTTCTCTACTTCTTATCCTAGGCAGCAGATATAAAATCACTTCTAACTAGGTTATTTTGGGGTGATTGACAGGCCCTGCTCTTACGCAATTTGTTAATCAAGAGCAAAGGACAAAGTAACAATTGTAGATGGACAGGTTCTCTGCTTAAGAACTTGTCCACATATAGCTTGATAAATTTTCCTGTTAGACATGCTATAATTAGTCTAGGTATATTAGTCCCCACTGTTTGATTCATTAAAGGGACATAATACTCATATGCTAAATCACTTGAAACTGATGCAGTATAACTGTAAAAAGCTGACAGGAAATGATTAGTCTTCAATGAGTTCCTTATTAAGGACCTACTAATGTAGTTATCTCTAGTTTGAGACATGTTTACTCTACAAAAGGACCTAGGCTAATAAGCCTAACACAAGAGACTTTGCTGGAAAAAGCAAACAATGTATTACTTATATGTTAAATGCTTTACTCTTTTATGCTTTTGTGTACCAACAAAATGTCTAAAGAAAATATATTTTTTTTTTTAAAAACTGAAAGGAAAATATCACCTGATCATCTCTGTGTAAAAAAGGAAGATATTTTACCTCACAATTTCCTCAGCTCACTTGAGTCAGTCCTGTGTAAAAAGTTATACTCAGCTGCTGCCCAGCTGCAGGTAAAAAAAAAATATTAAGAAATTAACTGCATCCAATCAACATCAAAAGTGCTGAGGTCATAAACTTTTATTGTGATCTCATGAGATTTTACTTAACTCACATGAGATTTCATAGTAAGCTTCCTTAAACTGAATAGGGAAATAACATGAGTGTGCAAGAGTCTCACTCCCTTGCCTGTCCCGGGACAGACATACTGATTTGCTGCTTAAATTCCTTTGCAATGTAGTGTGAATACTTAGGACAGTTTGAGGTAAAATATCTCTCTTTTTTACATAGAGATGTTCAGGTGATATTTTCTAGTCAGCTTTTTACAGCTATGCTGCATCACTTTCAAGTGTTTCAACATTTGGGTATCATGGCCCATTAAGCAGAGCCACCACTGATTTGCTGTTGTGCAGAGCCACCACTTTGGTACAAATATATTTTCTCTATTACAGATAAAATAATTATCTAGAGCTGCTTAACACTTCTAATGTTTAAGAGATAAATTACTAGAGAGGAGGCAAAATAAACAAAGACATTTTAATTCAAAGGAATTTTTTACTATGTAAGTAAGTAAACTTTTCATATTAGTTTCAAATTGTTTAGTATTCCTTTAAGCTGGGATATGAAACCCAAAACTTCTATTTAGTGAGTCAGACAGAGCATACAATTTTAAAAAAGTTTCCAATTTACATCTATTATCCTTTTTACATTGTTCCCATGGAATTCTTTGTTGAAAAGATACCTAGGTAGGTACATGGCAGGATATAGTGCTGCCATTTAGTGCTCTTGCAAATGGATACAAGGCTTGCAAAACTGCTGCCAAAATAGTGCTCCAGACAAATGCACCCTACTAAGGACATCTCTGCTTTTCAACAAAAGATGCCAAGAGTATGAAGACAATTTGATAACATAAGTCAATTCAAAAGTTGTTTAAAACTCCATGCTCTATCTGAATCATGAAAGATACATTTGTTTTTCATATCCCTTTAAATCTTGAAGTATTTGTGAGCTTAAGTATCAATTTACAAATACTGGCATGAGCAAGAGGTTTAGAAATCAGAATGACTAATAATATATAAGACAGACACATCTGTAATGGTTTTTTAGTTAACACAAAACTAAAACGCTTCCTAAATTAGGTGAATCAGTCATAAGAAGAATGTGAGTCATAGCTCTTTAGCATGTTTTCCTGCAAGGCATGTCTATAAACATGTTGACATTATTTTTTCCCTTCCTGGAAAACTTGCACTTGCAGTTGGTCTGAACTTGCACTATATTTGTTTTTATTTCAGCACCAACATATCTGGGTAGTATATTGCTTTGCTTAAAGAACCACTAAATACAGTAATATTGTATAGTTAACAAGTGCCTCATGAAAAGACAATGCAATAACACTTACTCTGAATTTCAAATAAGCAGTAGATTTTTTTCCCCTCCAAATGTATTTTCCCCCCATGTGCCAGTCCCCTGTATTATGTCGACTAGCCAATGGGTAAGGCAGGTTACCGGTGTACTCAGCGTCCCTGGTTTTTCAAATAGTTAACTGTTAAATTCAAAAGATATTCAGAGCGCTCTGATTCTATTTGAAAAACCAGGGACGCTGAGTACACCGGTAACCTGCCTTACCCATTGGCCAGCCGACGATCACATGACCAGCGTTCACGGAGACAGCATTCACACTAACAAAGGAACTATTTGGTGTGAATCAGTAAAGGGTAAGAGAGGTGAGTCCTATGGTTCCACTTTTGGTTATCACATTGTTATTGCTACACAAATTATAAAAGAACTACTTTACTATTTTGCATCTATTTTGTACCCAACGGTTCCTCACATAACGACAAAGTTTACCACTTGGGACACGACCTAGAGTTTGAACTATACAAGTTTCCAATCAGAAGTTATAAACTCTTGTTATGAAGGACTATCATATCTTTCTAAAGGGACATACGTTAACACTATATGCACTTTAATTGGTATTGGTAACATTGTTTCTATACAGACTGCGATCTTGAGTGGCCACACAGCTAAATACATTTCCAAGCAGCAAAAATATAGCTATTAAGCACTATTTGATATTTTGTTTTTAGATTTAAATGTTAGGAAACCACAGATGGTTGTGAAGTATTTCATATGTTTTTAATTATGTTTTAATAAATTGTTTTAGTATTCATCATAACAATTTCCTACAGCACATTGCATAATTTATTGCAGAACATACAGTTCATTGCTTATATCTAGATTGTATTGCGAGGCAAACTTACATAATATTTCCTACGTATACACATGTTTGTTTTATAGCTGACTTTAACCAGGCACACCCCTTTTTTAATGCAAATAAACCTGCATGGAACACAGGTCTAATAGCCTCGATCAAGTTCCCATATTAAGTGCTCAGTTCTACCTCCTGTATTTATAATATATGGTAAAGGTAACAACCAATAGATAAGTGTATGAGAGAACATTTAATAAAAAAACTACAGACACTAAGCCAGCAAAGTACATTTCTAAGATACACTGTTGCTAATAGTATTATAACCACACATTAGTAAACATGGATATTATATTAAGAGTCTCAATAGGATCCAATCTGCGCAGATGCACAAGACATACAAAGGATCCGATTTGCTGATTACAAAAAAGAGGCGTGGTTGCGCCTCGCCTTTAGAAAAAGCCGGAATACCAGCGAAAATATTATGTGGAGAGGGCTAATAGGACCCTGTATTTTAAATAGCTAGATTGATGGTATAACGTAATTTGACTTGCGATCGAGCTGATATCATTAGATCACTTATGCACCTGAGTACTGATATGAGGAATCTAATTGATATAGACTAATGCGGATGCAGCAACTAATAAGGGCACTAAACTGATATATTTATCAAATGATAATTAGGGTTTGTGGACACAAGCAGCACCATAATCTACTTCTAGAAATAGAGCTGATTACTATTGATTTATTAATTTGATTTATTAATTTATATAGATAATATCCATGTTTACTAATGCATGGTTATAATACTATTAGCAACAGTGTATCTTAGTAATGCACTTTGCTGGCTTAGCGTCTGTAGTTTTTTTACTAAACGTTTACTCATACACTTAATTACCTTTACCATATATTATTCATACAGGAGGTAGAACTGAGCACTTAATACAGGAACTTGATCGAGGCTATTAGACCTGTGTTCCATGCAGGTTTATTTTTCTGGGCTTTAACGCCGATGGACGGAATACAACGTCCTAACCGGGTAGCTTTCCTGAAGCCACTGGCGCTTCTCTGATGGGATCGTGGTCTGGAGGGAGTGCCTAGCATCATAGGGACGCCCCCTGATGCAATCCCATCATTGAAATCTTGTGATCACGTGCAGGATCACGAGATTTCAAATTGTTTACATCGGCACAGTTATTCCAATGTAGACATTTTATCCCCGGTAGGAAAGGGTTAACACACCACTAGTAGTTACTCATACCTCAGAACCAATAACGTTACATAATACAATAGTTATCATATCTGACTCGAACTTAGCAGTCTTAATACAATTATTGGTGACCCTTTGTAAATACTCAACTGGGGCGTTTTTCATGTCTAGCACTATGTTATTAATGTTAACCCATTTTTTACTATTTTCAATAAAGTATGTTTTTGTTTACAAGATTGACGTAACACCAAAAATTATCTGAGAGGGAAATGAGTGCTTGTGTGTATTCTTTTTTTATCTTCTCCTAGCTAAATAAGTAAATGTTGTACTAGATAAACAGCACCTACTATAGACTAACATATATCGCACCTAAGGCCTAATAGACATTTTCAGAGGCAATATCCTTCATTTGTTGAAATTGTATAAGTAGTGCCATCAAATTTCTATCTTTACAAAAGGTACAACTACAGTAACATGGTTACTCTCACTATTGTTTTCCCTCCTGTACCTGCATCTCTATAACATTATTCTCTTATTTTTACTTTTTACAGAATCCAACAGGTAAAGCTCTGCATTTTATACTGGGCGCGGCCATTTTGTAGCTCACATATTGTTGAATCCTGTTATAGGAGCAGTGCACTTTCACAGATCTGCTTTTTGACAGCTGTACCTTGCACATCAGTTTAGCTCACATAATAGAGAAAAGAAGTGTTACATTCTGAAGTAATTTGCACAGTCTAAAAGATACATAACAAATAAGCTACAAGATGGCGGCGCCCAGTGGGAAGATGCAGAGCTTCACTAACTGATACATGTAGGGGTTATGAATTTAAAGGCAGCTACAGGCACAGGGCAAAACAATACCATAGTGAGTAGTAACCATGCGGCTGTAGTTGTACTCAGCAGTATAATGCCCGTTTAAAAATATCTTATATCATTGCTAGATAAAATGATGTATTCAAACCAATGAATAATATCCCATTTCTTTTACAGAGCCATTATAGAGGAAAAGTTATATGCTGCAGTTTGTTAAGAGCGTGTCATTTTATCACTAGAGACCTGCAATGATATGTATAACATCCCCACAAAGGAGTTAAACACATAGTTAAAATTCCTGGTTGGGACCAGCAGTTGTGTGTGGTGATTGATGGGGTTATGCAACTGCTGTTACTGATTGGCTAACCAACTGTATCAGCTCTCTACAGTTCCTAAATGGGACTATAACTCTGGAAAAGGGATTAAACACATAGACTTGCAGCGTGAGAAGTGCTAAAATGACATGATGTAACAAGTTAGAGTATGCAATATTTGCAATAATTATAATAATTATAATGTCTCTTTAAAGGGATAGGAAAGTCAAAATTAAACTTGCACAATTCAGATAGAGAATGTAATTTAAAGACTCTTTTAAATTCACTTCTATTTTCAAATGTGCTTCGTTCTCTTAGTATCCCTTGTTAAAAAATATGAATATGCACCTATCATACACTCAGAGGCGTAACTAGAAACCACAGGGCCCAGGCGCAAGAATCTAAGAAGGCCCCCGCCCCCCCCCCCCCAAAAAAAAACATAATTTATGTAAGAACTTACCTGATAAATTCATTTCTTTCATATTAGCAAGAGTCCATGAGCTAGTGACGTATGGGATATACATTCCTACCAGGAGGGGCAAAGTTTCCCAAACCTCAAAATGCCTATAAATACACCCCTCAACACACCCACAAATCAGTTTAACGCATAGCCAAGAAGTGGGGTGATAAGAAAAAAGTGCGAAAGCATAAAAAATAAGGAATTGGAATAATTGTGCTTTATACAAAAAAATCATAACCACCACAAAAAGGGTGGGCCTCATGGACTCTTGCTAATATGAAAGAAATGAATTTATCAGGTAAGTTCTTACATAAATTATATTTTCTTTCATGTAATTAGCAAGAGTCCATGAGCTAGTGACGTATGGGATAATGACTACCCAAGATGTGGATCTTCCACGCAAGAGTCACTAGAGAGGGAGGGATAAAATAAAGACAGCCAATTCCGCTGAAAATAATCCACACCCAAAATAAAGTTTAAATCTTATAATGAAAAAAACTGAAATTATAAGCAGAAGAATCAAACTGAAACAGCTGCCTGAAGTACTTTTCTACCAAAAACTGCTTCAGAAGAAGAAAACACATCAAAATGGTAGAATTTAGTAAAAGTATGCAAAGAAGACCAAGTTGCTGCTTTGCAAATCTGATCAACCGAAGCTTCATTCCTAAACGCCCAGGAAGTAGAAACTGACCTAGTAGAATGAGCTGTAATCCTTTGAGGCGGAGTTTTACCCGACTCGACATAAGCATGATGAATTAAAGATTTCAACCAAGATGCCAAAGAAATGGCAGAGGCCTTCTGACCTTTCCTAGAACCGGAAAAGATAACAAATAGACTAGAAGTCTTTCGGAAATTCTTAGTAGCTTCAACATAATATTTCAAAGCTCTAACTACATCCAAAGAATGCAATGATCTCTCCTTAGAATTCTTAGGATTAGGAGATAATGAAGGAACCACAATTTCTCTACTAATGTTGTTAGAATTCACAACCTTAGGTAAAAATTGAAAAGAAGTTCGCAACACCGCCTTATCCTGATGAAAAATCAGAAAAGGAGACTCACAAGAAAGAGCAGATAATTCAGAAACTCTTCTAGCAGAAGAGATGGCCAAAAGAAACAAAACTTTCCAAGAAAGTAATTTAATGTCCAATGAATGCATAGGTTCAAACGGAGGAGCTTGAAGAGCCCCCAGAACCAAATTCAAACTCCAAGGAGGAGAAATTGACTTAATGACAGGTTTTATACGAACCAAAGCTTGTACAAAACAATGAATATCAGGAAGATTAGCAATCTTTCTGTGAAAAAGAACAGAAAGAGCAGAGATTTGTCCTTTCAAGGAACTTGCAGACAAACCTTTATCCAAACCATCCTGAAGAAACTGTAAAATTCTCGGAATTCTAAAAGAATGCCAGGAAAAATGATGAGAAAGACACCAAGAAATGTAAGTCTTCCAGACTCTATAATATATCTTCCTAGATACGGATTTACGAGCCTGTAACATAGTATTAATCACAGAGTCAGAGAAACCTCTTTGACTAAGAATCAAGCGTTCAATCTCCATACCTTTAAATTTAAGGATTTGAGATCCTGATGGAAAAAGGGACCTTGCGACAGAAGGTTTGGTCTTAACGGAAGAGTCCACGGTTGGCAAGAGGCCACCCGGACAAGATCCGCATACCAAAACCTGTGAGGCCATGCTGGAGCCACCAGCAGAACAAACGAGCATTCCTTCAGAATCTTGGAGATTACTCTTGGAAGAAGAACCAGAGGCGGAAAGATATAGGCAGGATGATACTTCCAAGGAAGTGACAATGCATCCACTGCTTCCGCTTGAGGATCCCTGGATCTGGACAGATACCTGGGAAGTTTCTTGTTTAGATGAGAAGCCATCAGATCTATTTCTGGAAGTCCCCACATTTGAACAATCTGAAGAAATACCTCTGGGTGAAGAGACCATTCGCCCGGATGTAACGTTTGGCGACTGAGATAATCCGCTTCCCAATTGTCTATACCTGGGATATGAACCGCAGAAACTAGACAGGAGCTGGATTCCGCCCATACCAGTATTCGAGATACTTCTTTCATAGCCAGAGGACTGTGAGTCCCTCCTTGATGATTGATGTATGCCACAGTTGTGACATTGTCTGTCTGAAAACAAATGAATGATTCTCTCTTTAGAAGAGGCCATGACTGAAGAGCTCTGAAAATTGCACGGAGTTCCAAAATATTGATTGGTAATCTCACCTCCTGAGATTCCCAAACCCCTTGTGCTGTCAGAGACCCCCAAACAGCTCCCCAACCTGTCAGACTTGCATCTGTTGAAATTACAGTCCAGGTCGGAAGAACAAAAGTAGCCCCCTGAACTAAACGATGGTGATCTGTCCACCACGTCAGAGAGTGTTGTACAATCGGTTTTAAAGATATTAATTGAGATATCTTTGTGTAATCCCTGCACCACTGGTTCAGCATATAGAGCTGAAGAGGTCGCATGTGAAAACGAGCAAAGGGGATCGCGTCCGATGCAGCAGTCATAAGACCTAGAATTTCCATGCATAAGGCTACCGAAGGGAATGATTGTGATTGAAGGTTTTGACAAGCTGAGATCAATTTTAGACGTCTCTTGTCTGTCAGAGACAGAGTCATGGACGCTGAATCTATCTGGAAACCTAAAAAGGTTACCCTTGTCTGAGGAATCAAAGAACTTTTCGGTAAATAGATCCTCCAACCATGATCTTGAAGAAACAACACAAGTCGATTCGTATGAGATTCTGCTAAATGTGAAGACTGAGCAAGTACCAAGATATCGTCCAAATAAGGAAATACCACAATACCCTGTTCTCTGATTACAGACAGAAGAGCACCGAGAACCTTTGTAAAAATTCTTGGAGCTGTTGCTAGGCCAAACGGCAGAGCCACAAACTGGTAATGCTTGTCTAGGAAAGAGAATCTCAGAAACTGATAGTGATCTGGATGAATCGGAATATGCAGATATGCATCCTGTAAATCTATTGTGGACATATAATGCCCTTGCTGAACAAAAGGCAGGATAGTCCTTATAGTTACCATTTTGAATGTTGGTATCCTTACATAACGATTCAATATTTTTAGATCCAGAACTGGTCTGAAGGAATTCTCCTTCTTTGGTACAATGAAGAGATTTGAATAAAACCCCAGCCCGTTCCAGAACTGGAACTGGCATAATAACTCCAGCCAACTCTAGATCTGAAACACATTTCAGAAATGCTTGAGCCTTCGCTGGATTTACTGGGACACAGGAAAGAAAAAAATCTCTTTGCAGGAGGCCTTATCTTGAAGCCAATTCTGTACCCTTCTGAAACAATGTTTTGAATCCAAAGATTGTGAATTGAATTGATCCAAATTTCTTTGAAAAATCGTAATCTGCCCCCTACCAGCTGGGCTGGAATGAGGGCCGCACCTTCATGTGGACTTGGGAGCTGGCTTTGGTTTTCTAAAAGGCTTGGATTTATTCCAGACTGGAGATGGTTTCCAAACTGATACCGCTCCTGTGGGTGAAGGATCAGGCTTTTGTTCCTTATTGTGACGAAAGGAACGAAAACGATTATTAGACCTAAATTTACCTTTAGATTTTTTATCCTGTGGTAAAAAAGTTCCTTTCCCTCCAGTAACAGTTGAGATAATAGAATCCAACTGAGAACCAAATAATTGATTACCCTGGAAAGAAAGGGAAAGGAAAGTTGACTTAGAAGACATATCAGCATTCCAAGTTTTAAGCCATAAAGCTCTTCTAGCTAAAATAGCTAGAGACATATACCTGACATCAACTCTAATGATATCAAAGATGGCATCACAAATAAAGTTATTAGCATGTTGAAGAAGATTAACAATGCTATGAGAATTATGATCTGTTACTTGTTGCGCTAAAGCTTCTAACCAAAAAGTTGAAGCTGCAGCAACATCCGCTAAAGATATAGCAGGTCTAAGAAGATTACCTGAACATAAGTAAGCTTTCCTTAGAAAGGATTCAATCTTCCTATCTAAAGGATCCTTAAAGGAAGTACTATCTGCCGTAGGAATAGTAGTACGTTTAGCAAGAGTAGAGACAGCCCCATCAACCTTAGGGATTTTGTCCCAAAATTCTAATCTGTCAGATGGCACAGGATATAATTGCTTAAAACGTTTAGAAGGAGTAAATGAATTAACCAAATTATTCCATTCCCTGGAGATTACTTCAGAAATAGCATCAGGGACAGGAAAAACTTCTGGAATAACTACAGGAGATTTAAAAACCTTATTTAAACGTTTAGATTTAGTATCAAGAGGACCAGAATCCTCTATTTCTAATGCAATTAAGACTTCTTTAAGTAAAGAACGAATAAATTCCATTTTGAATAAATATGAAGATTTATCAGCATCAACCTCTGAGACAGAATCCTCTGAACCAGAGGAACCATTATCAGAATCAGAATGATGATGTTCATTTAAAAATTCATCTGAAAAATGAGAAGTTTTAAAAGACCTTTTATGTTTACTAGAAGGAGGAATAACAGACATAGCCTTCTTAATGGATTTAGAAACAAAATCTCTTATGTTAACAGGAACACTCTGAGTATTAGATGTTAACGGAACAGCAACAGGTAATGTAACATTACTAAAGGAAATATTATCTGCATTAACAAGTTTGTCATGACATTCATTACAAACAACAGCTGGAGGAACAGATACCACAAGTTTACAGCAGATACACTTAACTTTGGTAGATCCAGCACCAGGCAGCGTTTTTCCAGAAGTATCTTCTGACTCAGTGTCAATCTGGGACATCTTGCAATATGTAATAGAAAAAACAACATATAAAGCAAAATTGATCAAATTCCTTAAATGACAGTTTCAGGAATGGGAAAAAAATGCCAGTGAACAAGCTTCTAGCAACCAGAAGCAATAAATAATGAGACTTAAATAATGTGGAGACAATACTGACGCCCATATTTTTTTAGCGCCAAAAAAAAAGACGCCCACATTATTTGGCGCCTAAATGCTTTTGGCGCCAAAAATGACGCCACATCCGGAACGCCGACACTTTTGGCGCAAAAAAACGTAAAAAATGACGCAACTTCCGGCGACACGTATGACGCCGGAAACAGAAAAAAAAAATTTGCGCCAAAAAAGTCCGCGCCAAGAATGACGCAATAAAATGAAGCATTTTCAGCCCCCGCGAGCCTAACAGCCCACAGGGAAAAAAGTCAAATTTTAAGGTAAGAAAAAAATTGATTTATTCATATGCATTATCCCAAATATGAAACTGACTGTCTGAAATAAGGAACGTTGAACATCCTGAGTCAAGGCAAATAAATGTTTGAATACATATATTTAGAACTTTATATAAAAGTGCCCAACCATAGCTTAGAGTGTCACAGAAAATAAGACTTACTTACCCCAGGACACTCATCTACATGCAGTAGAAAGCCAAACCAGTACTGAAACGAGAATCAGTAGAGGTAATGGTATATATAAGAGTATATCGTCGATCTGAAAAGGGAGGTAAGAGATGAATCTCTACGACCGATAACAGAGAACCTATGAAATACACCCCGTAGAAGGAGATCATTGAATTCAAATAGGCAATACTCTACTCACATCCCTCTGACATTCACTGCACGCTGAGAGGAAAACCGGGCTCCAACCTGCTGCGGAGCGCATATCAACGTAGAATCTAGCACAAACTTACTTCACCACCACCATAGGAGGCAAAGTTTGTAAAACTGATTTGTGGGTGTGGTGAGGGGTGTATTTATAGGCATTTTGAGGTTTGGGAAACTTTGCCCCTCCTGGTAGGAATGTATATCCCATACGTCACTAGCTCATGGACTCTTGCTAATTACATGAAAGAAAAAGGTGAATTTGATACTTTTTTTTTTTTTTTTACATTTAACACAGAAAAAAAAAGTGAATCAGATTACGTCTGCAAAAGGAGGTACCCTGTGCCCACAGTCTGTGAGATGGTCTGACCCCCTATTTCTGTATATAGTGACACTGTTTAACCCACCAGTACTGTATATAGTGAGTCAGTGACACAGTCTGTAATCTGCCAGTGAGATGGCTGGCCTGACCCTACCCACCCCAGTACTTTAGAAAGTGACCACAGTAGTCAGTGAAATGGTCCAGCCCCCTGTACTGTATATAGTGGTACTGTATAGACTGACACTGTTTACCCCCCACCCACCCATGCTGTAGTAACAAGGTCTGTAATTTGCTGGTTCCACAAACATGCACACACACATATACATGCATAAATACACACACACAGTCACACACATAAAACACCAATGGGTAAAACAGAAACACTAACCCCTGTAGTCAGAGACACTACTGAAGCATCATGTCACACTCACATGATATCAGTGCATGCAGTGGCAGGTCAACGTTTTTTATTGAAAAACATTTTTTTTTTTTTTAAAGCTAAGCCCCCACCCTCAGGGGCTCAGTCACAGTTGTGACCTCTGTACCCCTTGTATTTTCGCCCCTGCATACACTAGTGGGAGCTGCTGTTAATTGGTGCCTGCACACATTTGTCGATTGGCTAAATAGATCTTTTCAGCTTCCTGTCAGTAGTGCAATGCTGTCCCTTCAGCAATGGATAACAAGAGAATGAAGACAATTTGATAATAGAATTAAATTGGAAAGTTGTTTAAAATTGTATGTTCTATCTGAATCATACAATTTTTTGGGGGGTTTACTACCCCTTTAATGAAGAGCTAGAAAAAATTGGTTTGTAGAAAGAGCAATAGTTGGATTAAATAAGGGAGTATTGTACTTGTGTAAAGTTTTAGCTTTGAAAATAGGGGTCCATTTATTAAAGTAAAAAAGGGAAATGTGCCCAGCTGGGAACCTATCCACTCAGCCTACTGTGGAGCGAGCAGCATCTGTTACCTACATTTACCACTGCAGCCACGCCCCCTGCTCTTGTGCAACCTATTGTGCAAGAGCAGGGCTTGTCAATCAGTTTTGCAATATCATTCCTGAGAAATGGATGTTTTTTTAAAGCAATGTTCAGTTATTGAAGGGACAAATGATTTGCTCTAATTTTTGTAATTTTAGTACTAGCAAATATGCCATGCTGTGTGTTTAACGCCTGAAAAGGAGAGATGCAGAGAACTGCTGGTTCTGAGCAGAAACAGCTGGTGACCCAATCAGCAGTGGTAGTCATATGACCTAGCTGGGCAACTACCACTGCTAATTGCCTCACTCAGACCCTGCATTGCGGATTTCTCCCTTATTAGTCAGTGTGCAACATATCCATAGGATCACACAATTTTACTTCCTATGGTTTCAATCTATTTAAACAGCTATATATATATAAAAAAAAAATTCCATGCAAAAAAGTGCTCTTTCATTTGCTTGATCAAATTGTTTTCAGTTTAATGCCCCTTTAAGATGATTCCGTTCCGCCATACAGAAGAATCTGCTAATCCATTTTCTGGCAGGTCTCATCACTGAGATTAGTGGAACCATAGAAGCTAAACGCTTGTAAAGATCAATTTGTTTATTACGGTTCCGTATGAAATCTTCCTGACATGTCAATGAACTGTGAGTAGCATAAATAAACATTGGCTTCCAGGAGAATAATTCAAGCAACGACAAAGGGCAAATTCATTTCTATGTGATTTCTAAACACTGCTTGCTTCTATCTCTGCATTAGAGTTGTAATTATATGGCATATATTATATATATATATATATATTCGGATAAATACCCCAAACTCCACTACAAATTCAGTAACAAAAAAATAAAAACCAAGTTATAAAATAAATTTGAAAATAACCACCACATAAATTGCAAATTACAATATATTTGGTGGAAGTAGCTTTTTTACAGACCATAGCGATGAGGGTGATCAAGATGCTTATAATAAATAAAGAATAGGAATAGATAGAAGAACATAAGGTCTCCAAACAACACTCGATATTTAGATTTGTGATTCATTTTTGCACCCCTTCATTTTATGGTTTAGAGACACCCCTAAATGTATTAAAAAACCCATAGAATAACCACCACAGGAACAAACATTACAATGTAATATACAAATACAAGAATGAAAATAAATTACCACAATTTCCCTTTAATTTTGAGTCAGAAGCAAGACATACTTCTGGGTTTGTTGAGCCCTGTCTTAACCCTTTAATGACAGGGTTAATTTGTCTACTTTGGAACAATGTTCCGATGTAAACAAACTGAAATTCCGCTATTGTGAGATTTCAATGATTGGATCGGGTCAGGGGGGTGTCCCTATGACGCTAGGCACACCCTCCAGACCACAATCGCATCCTGAAAGCACCGTTGGCTTCAGGACAGCCAAACGGCTAGGACGTTCTATTCAGTCCTAACGGGGCTAAAGCCCAGCGCTGTAAGGACAGAATAGAATGCCATAACGGCGGTAAAAGATTAAAGGACCATTAAATACGGTAGAATTGCATAATCAATAAATACATAAAAAAAGTAAGACAATGCAATAACAATATCAAATGACTAGTAGATATTTTTTCCGACAAATTTTTACTGCCTACTGTATGATGTGACAACTATTAACAAACACATATACTGTGAACTTTTGCACGTGCACAGTAGGAGCTGGTGCCTCAGGGCCTGATATTCAAAAGCTCGCTGGCATGGAGAGAAATTACACAAAATCCTTTGGATTTTTTTAGACCTTGTATTGGAACATAGGAGTCTCTGTTTCACATAAGAACAATACATAGCAACATATCAGGCCCTCGGTGCGCATATACAAAAATTGTGCACAATTCAATAATAAAAATAAATTAAAACGTTTTTTAAATTGTGTGCGCTATCTGTATCCCTTTAACCCCTTAACGACCAAGGACGTACGCCACATGTCCTCAAAAAAAATACACTTAATGACCAAGGACGTGTGGCGTACGTCCTTGGTCTGGAAAGCAGCTGGAAGCGATCCTGCTCGCCTCCAGTTGCTTTCCGGTTATTGCAGTGATGCCTCGATATTGAGGCATCCTGCAATAACCTTTTTTAGCAATCCGGTGCAGAGAGAGCCACTCTGTGGCCCTCTCTGCACCGGACATCACCGGCTAAATCCGTTGGTGGGTGGGAGCCGGTTCGGGAGGCGGGTGGCGGCCATCGATGGCCCTGATGATCTGTAGGGGGGCGGGATCGTGGGCGGGGGTGATCAGAGGCGCGCACGGGCGCGCGCACGTGCACGGGAGGGCGGGCGCGTGCACGGGGAGGGAGCGGGTGGGAACCGCTACACTACAGAAAAATTATGTTTGAAAAGTTGTAAAAAAATAGTTTGATTTATGTAAAAATACATTAGTTAGGGGGTGGAAGCTACACTACAGAAAAACAGGCAAAGAAATAAAAAAAAAACATTTTTTTTGCAAACTGGGTACTGGCAGACAGCTGCCAGTACCCAAGATGGCCCCCAATAAGGCAGAGGAGGAGGTTAGAGAGCTGTTTTAGGGGGGGGGGATCAGGGAGGTTGGGGGCTAAGGGGGGGATCCTACAAAGTAGCATATGTAAATATGCTAAAGATGTATTTTTTTTTTTTTTTTTTTTTTTAAAACTTTTATTTTAGTACTGGCAGACTTTCTGCTAGTACTTAAGATGGCGGGGACAGTTGTGGGGTGGGGGAGGGAAGGGAGCTGTTTGGGAGGGATCAGGGGGTCTGATGTGTCAGGTGGGAGGCTGATCTCTACACTAAAGCTAAAATTAACCCTGCAAGCTCCCTACAAACTACCTAATTAACCCCTTCACTGCTAGCCATAATACACGTGTGATGTGCAGCAGCACTTAGCGGCCTTTTAATTACCAAAAAGCAACGCCAAAGTCATATATGTCTGCTATTTCTGAACAAAGGGGATCCCAGAGAAGCATTTACAACCATTTGTGCCATAATTGCACATGCTGTTTGTAAATAATTTCAGTGAGAAACCTAAAATTGTGAAAAATTTTGCGTTTTTTTTAAATTTGATTGCATTTGGCGGTGAAATGGTGGCATGAAAATATACCAAAATGGGCCTAGATCAATACTTGGGGTTGTCTACTACACTACACTGAAGCTAAAATTAACCGTAGAAGCTCCCTACATGATCCCTAATTAACCCCTTCACTGCTGGGCATAATACACGTGTGGTGCGCAGTCGCATTTAGCAGCCTTCTAATTAGTAAAAAGCAAAACCAAAGCCATATATGTCTGCTATTTATGAACAAAGGGGATCCCAGAGAAGCATTTACAACCATGTATGCTATAATTGCATAAGTTTTTTGTAAATAATTTCAGTGAGAAACCTAAAGTTTGTGAAAAAAAATTGTGAAAAAGTGAACAATTTTTTTTATTTGATCGCATTTGGCGGTGAAATGGTGGCATGAAATATACCAAAATGGGCCTAGATCAATACTTTGGGATGTCTTCTAAAAAAAAATATATACATGTCAATGGATATTCAGGGATTCCTGAAAGATATCAGTGTCCCAATGTAACTATCGCTAATTTTGAAAAAAAGTGGTTTGGAAATAGCAAAGTGCTACTTGTATTTATGGCCCTATAACTTGCAAAAAAAGCAAAGAACATGTAAACATTGGGTATTTCTAAACTCAGGACAAAATGTAGAAACTATTTAACATATGTTTTTTTTGGTGGTTGTAGATGTATAACAGATTTTGGGGGTCAAAGTTAGAAAAAGTGTGTTTTTTTCCATTTTTTCCTCATATTTTATAAATTTTTTTATAGTAAATTATAAGATATGATGAAAATAATGGTATATTTTGAAAGTCCATTTAATGGCGAGAAAAACTGTATATAATATGTGTGGGTACAGTAAATGAGTAAGGGGAAAATTACAGCTAAACGCAAACACCACAGAAATGTAAAAATAGCCTTGGTCCCAAACGGACAGAAAATGGAAAAGTGCTGTGGTCATTAAGGGGTTAAAGCGGGGATGGGGAATCTAGGCACTCCTTTTGTTTCAGAACTACATTACCCATGATGCTTCGTCACTCTGAAGTCCAGTTAAGCATTATGGGAAATGAAGTTCTGAAACATCTGGAGGGCCAAGGTTCCCCATCCCTGCTTTAAAGTATGAAGCAAAGGCAAGTCATTGACACAAAAGGAATGCACTCATGTAGCCAGCGATTGTATGGAAATCATGCAGAGGAACATGCAATGAGGTACATAGCAATGGGTGTACTAATCAGTGGTTTAAACTACTATCATTCCTATAATTACACAAATACAGTAACATCTGTAAGATGACTCACACTTTAGCCATAGTCATCTCACTGCTATAGGCGAGAGAAAACATTAAAGGGACAGAACAAAACAATATTTTTATTTCATGATTCAGATAGAGCATACTATTTTAAAACAACTTTTCAATGTACTTCCATGATTCATTTTGTTTCATCCTCTTGGTATTCTTTTTTGAAGGACCAGTAAAGCACTACTGGGAGCTAGCTTAAGACATTTTTAAACCAATGATAAGAGGTATATATGTGCAGTCACCAATCAGCAGCTAGCTCCCAGCCCCTGAGCCAGGAATGATTTTCAACAAAGAATACCAAGAGAATTAAGCAAATTAGATAGAACTAAATTGGAATTTTTTTTATTCCATCTGATTTATCAAAGAATTTTTTGGGGTTTCATGGCTCTTTTTTTTATACAATTTACCAACATATTCTAAAGTCTGAGCCTAAAAGCTGGATAAAGTGATCTTTATACAAAATGTTAAACACAAAACTATTCAAATGATAAAGTATATTTCTGGCAATTAAATGGCTAAAATGGTTTCACGGTTACTTAAAGGGACATTAAACCCACATTTTTTCTTTCATGATTTAGAAAGAGAATGTAATTTTAAACATCTTTCTAATTTACTTCTATTATCTAATTTGTTTTATTCTCTTGATATTCTTTGCTGAAAAGCATATCTAGATATGATCAGTAGCTGCTGATTGGTTGCTGCACATAGAAGTCTCGTGTGATTGGCTCACCCATGTGCATTGCTTTTTCTTCAACTAAGGATATCTAAAAAATGAAGCAAAATAAATAATAGAAGTATATTGTAATGTTGTTTAAATTTGTATTCTCTATC